>NC_048223.1:17550604-17655586 GCF_002007445.2 Ailuropoda melanoleuca | reverse complement strand
GTTGGTGGGAATGCAAGTTGGTACAGCCACTCTGGAAAACATTGTGGAGGTCCCTTAAAAAGTTAAAAATTTAGCTACCCTATGATCCATCCATTGCACTACTGGGTGTTTATCCCAAAGATACAGATGTAGTGAAGAGAAGGGCCATATGCACCCCAAAATTCATAGCAGCATTGTCCACAATAGCTAAATCGTGGAAGGAGCCGAGATGCCCTTCAACAGATGACTGGATTAAGAAGCTGTGGTCCATATATACAGTGGAATATTAGCCATCAGAAAGAACGAATTCTCAGCATTTGCTGCAACATGGACGGCACTGGAGGAGATAATGCTAAGCGAAATAAGTCAAGCAGGGAAAGACAATTATCATCAAGCAGAGAAAGACAATTATCATATGATTTCTCTCATCTATGGAACATAAGAACTAAGATGATCGGTAGGGGAAGAAAGGGATAAAGAAAGGGGGGATAATTAGAAGGGGGAATGAAGCATGAGAGACTATGGACTATGAGAAACAAACTGAGGACTTCAGAGGGGAGGGGGGTGGGGGAATGGGATAGACCGGCGATGGGTAGTAAGGAGGGCACGTATTGCATGGGTGCACTGGGTGTTATACGCAACTAATGAAGCATCGAACTTTACATCAGAATCCGGGGATGTACTGTATGGTGACTAACATACTATAAAAAAAAAAATCATTAAAAAAAAAAGAAGTCTGGAGAAACCATCTTTGTAGGGTAGTTTTAGTGTTTTTGTCTTTAAACTTTTTTTTTTGAGATAATTATAAATTAACATGCTGTTGTAAGAAATAATACAGATAAAGTAGAACACATAATGCTAAAATTTGTATGGAACCACAACAGACTCCAAACAGCCAAACTAATTTTGAGAAAGAAGAACAAAGCTGGAGTTATCACAATCCCAGAATTCAAAGTCTAGTATAAAACCACAGTAATCAGAACAGTATGGTATGGACATAAAAATAGACATAGATCAATGTAAAAGGATAGAGCACCCAGAAATAAACCCATATCTATATGTCAATTAACCGATGACAAAGGAGACAAGAATATGCAATGAAGGAAAAGATAGTCTGTTCAATAAATGGTGTTCGAAAACTATACAACTACATGCAAAAGAATGAAACTGGACCACTTTCTTATACCATACACCAAAATAAACTCAAAATGGATTGAAGACCTAAATGTGAGACCTGAAACCATGGAACTCTAAAAGAAAATATAGGCAGTAATCTCTTGCTCATCACTCATAGCAACATAGTTATGGATATGTCTCCTCAGGCAAGGGAAAAAAGCAAAAATAAACAATTGGGATGGCACCAAAATAAAAAGCTTTTTAACAACGAAGGAAACCATCAACAGAACAAAAAGGCAACCTATGGAATGGGACAAGATATTTGCAAATGATATATCCAGTAAGGGATTAATATCCAAACATCAAATACATAATATCCAAAACATAAAAAGAACTTATATAACTCAATACCAAAAAAGCAAATAATCCAATTAAAAATGGACAGAGGACCCGAATAAACATTTTTCCAGAGAAAACATAGAGATGGTCAACAGACACAAGAAAAGATGCTCAACATCACTCATCATCAGGGAAATGCAAATCAAAACCACAGTGAGATACCACCTCATACCAGTCTGAATGGCTGGTATCAAGAAGATAAGAAATAATAGCTGTTGGCAAGGATGTGGAGAAAAGGAAATCCTTGTGCACTGTTGCTGGGAATGCAAATTGTTACAACTACTGTAGAAAACAGTATAGAGATTCCTCAAAAAATTAAAAATAGGATTACCATATCCTACTACTGGGTATTTCCCTCCCCAAAATGAAAACATTAAGTTGAAAGGATATATGCACCCCGATGTTTATTGTAGCATTATTTACAATTGCCAAGATGGGGAAGCAACCCGTGTCCATTGATAGGTGAATGGATAAAGATGTGATATGCACACACACACACACACACACAAATGGGATATTAGCCATAAAGAATGTGATCTTGCCATTTGCAACAATGTAGATAAACCTAGAGGGTATGACACAAAGTGAAATAAACCAGACAGAGAAAGGCAAATACCATAGAATTTCACTTATATGTGGAATCTAAAAAACAAAACAAAACAAACAAATACCAGAAACGGAGCATAAATATGGAGAAAAAACTGGTGTTTGTCAGAGGAGAGGGTGGGGGTGGCAGGTGAAATAGGTGAAGGGAATTAAGAGGTATGAACTTCCCATTATAAAATAAATAAGTTATGGGGATGGAAAGTACAACATAGGCAATATAGACACTAGTATTTCAATAATGTTCTATGCTGACGGATGGTAGCTACACTTACCATGATGAGCGTAGTGTAATGTATAGAATTGTTGAGTCACTATACTGTACACCTGAAACTAAATAACACTGTATGCCAACTATACTTCAGTAAAAAAGAGAGAGAGAGAAAGAAATAATACGGAGAGATCACATCCCATGTACCTTTACCCAGTTTCTCCCAATGGTAACATCTTGCAAATCTGTGGTATAATATGATGACCAGGAAATCAGCGTTGTAACAATCCACCAGTATCTGCCTTTAGCTTTCATTGGACAAAATAGAAAATTCAGAAATTTTCATTTGCACCATAATAGCAAAGACAAGAAAATTGATGGACAAAGATGCTTCACAATTTCTGCTACCAGTTTCTTAGGTTTGCAAACTGTGAGCACGTAACCTAACATCTTTGTCTCAATTTTCTCATCTACATGGGCCAATGTAAATGGGGAGACTAGTGCCTGCCTCCCAGCATTTGCAGAATATCGAATGAGATAATGCCCAGAAGCGCCTGGTGTATTTGAGGCATTGGACAAAGTTCTGTCCTGCAACTCTTGGCTGTGACTCTTCTGGTTGTTTCAGGGGATGATGTGTCAGTGCAGGGCCGGAAGGCATGGTCCCGGAACACTGTTGCCTCTCGGCTGCTTGGATTCAGCTTCCTGGAGACTGATGGCCTTGGTGAAACAGAAGCAACAATTAGAAGCACCTGAAGAGCTCAGTAATTAACAGGCAATGTGTTTATCAGGTTTTTGTTTTGTTTTTTTTCCAGTCTGTGGGTGCAGATCCCACAATTCTTTATGACATCCTTGGAGCCAGATGTATTTTGAAGTTTGGAATTCACAGAAAAAATACTCAAGAGTAGGAGTAGGACTGAGTTCTTTTTTATTTTTATTTTTATTTATTATTTGAGAGAGAGAGCGCACGCGTGTGCTCACGAGTAGGGAGAGGCGCAAAGTGGGAGGGAGAAGTAGGCTTCCCTCTGAGCAGATAGACTGCTGTGGTGTGACGTGGGGCTCGATCCCAGGACCCTGAGATCATGACCTGAGTTGAAGGCAGATGTTTAACCAACTGAGCCACCCAGGTGCCCCAGGACTGAGTTCTAATAAGGAACTGGAAGCACGTATCCAGCTGGATTTCAAAATTAATATGAGCTATTTCTGTGTACCGCCTTTCCTCACCCTCTTTTGGATAGGATTTTCTGTAGTACAGATCATCCTATGTCCGTCTTATCATGTATGTTGGATGTGTACACACACATGTGAAGCAGATTCCTAGTCTCTTTAATTAACAGCTCTCCAATCAAAGGGGGGGTATTAAAGGAGCTGCACCCAATGAATCACACCCAAGGGGTCTCGTCCATATCTGCACGTGATTTAGAGGACAAGATCAAGCCGACGCCTTAATGGTGTGGGGGCAGGTTGCTTGTGTGGATCAGTCTTCGTCTATACCCCCCAGCACGTTTGTCTGCCACCTGGGGGCAGGCCTCTCCTTCCTGGGCATATGCCTGTGGCAACCACGCCCTCCGCAGAGACCTGAGTATCAGCCTTCCAGGGCACCATGGCCCTTGCCTAAATTCTCAGTTCCTTCCTTGTTCACTTTCTCTCAGCCATCAAAGCAGTAGCTGATTTCTGCAATTGCTACTTCTGTAGGAATAAGATCCCTTAAAAAAAAAAAATCCCTTTCAGTAATTAACTACCCTTTAAGAGTTAGCATTTCTTCATGTTTAATTTTCCTATTAAAATGACCTAAATGGTTTCTATCTCCTCTTACCTTCTATCCCATAATTAAAATATGCTTTTATTACACTATGTAGTTAATTACGCCAGGGTCCAGAACAAAGAATACGTTTTTTCTAGCAAAGGAGGTAAAGGTTCTGGGAACTAGATGGCAGGATTTTCTTTGTTTTAGTAGTTAAGCTTCCAATCTGGCTGGCGTCTAAAATAGCATCCACGGTCCCTTTCTGGGTAGTGGTTTAAAGGTGCTTCCTCTCCACAAATTCCCAAAGGTTAAATGTGTAATATCAAATTTTTTTTTTTTTTTAAAGATTTTATTTATTTATTTGACAGAGATAGAGACAGCCAGAGAGAGAAGGAACACAAGGGGGGAGTGGGAGAGGAAGAAGCAGGCTCATAGCAGAAGAGCCTGATGTGGGACTCGATCCCATAACGCCAGGATCACGCCCTGAGCCGAAGGCAGACGCTTAACCGCTGTGCCACCCAGGCGCCCCTAAATGTGTAATATCAAATTAAGGAAGTTTATACTTTTCTGATGATCTCAAGCTGGTTTATTAAGTAGAAACTGAAATTAATGATCGTTTCCATCTTTTTCAAAAGAAATTATACTTTGTTATCGCAGGTCTTCCTATGATCCAATAGGTGGCAGTTGTGTTGGTTTATACACATTTTCTCCCGGGCACAGGGAGCCATATTAGTATGTACAGAACTAAAAACATCAGCAGGAAATGAAAGGCATAGCTCTCAGATGTCTACTACTCAGTAAGGAGTCATTTCAGCTCGATTTTGATGAAATGAACAGTGAATGACTTGCCCGCATCCCCGGCGGGTTGTGCCTCTTCCCGTGCCTGCCTGGGGAGCAGCTCTGCTAGTCCAGAGCCCCATTCCACCTGCGTTGTCTCAGGGTGCCAGCCAGGATTTCCACGTGGTGTTTTTGTGCATTTGCAAATACCCTCCTAGAAGCCTCTCTGACATCCTGGGAGGCCTGCCTAGGTTATCATTTCAACCTAAGGATTGTGCCTTCTTTTAGGGCTTTGGTTACAAAGTTGCATAGGTTATGAGAGGTCCACTCGAAGAGCCCTATTTTTCTTCATTAGTTTTTAGTGCTTAATTTTGCAGAATCCCAGGTTTGTCAGAAACATTCATCATGCCTAGAAGGAATGCATACTAAAAAGTATTAGAAGTAACAAATTTTAACAGAGTATTTCAAGTTTGACTATGGGATGGTATCATTTCTAATTATATAACAACAATACTATACAATATGACAAAGGTCTAAGTAGGAGAAACCTAACAAGATTAAAACCATCTGCCTTTATTATGTTAACACAATTCCTCCTGTCAGTGACTCGTAAGCTAGTTCCTGACTTACTGAGCATTTCCGTTGCTCCTGCCGTATCTCTCTCTATCCCCGCACATCACGTGACTGGGGATGTATATGTGGTTTTTCAGGATGGGATTAGATTCTAGAGGAAAACGTGCTCTCGCTGGAGGCGCTTTTGTTGACTTGATTTTCTTTTTTTTAATTTTTAATTTTTTAAATAATTTTTTTATTATATTATGTTAGTCACCATACAATACATCCCTAGTTTTTGATGTAAAGTTCCATGATTCATTACTTGCGTATAACACCCAGTGCACCATGCAATATGTGCCCTCCTTACTACCCATCACCGGCCTATCCCAGTCCCCCACCCCCCTCCCTTCTGAAGCCCTCAGTTTGTTTACCAGAGTCCATAGTCTCTTATGGTTCATTCTGCCTTCTGTTTACCCCCCTCTTTCTTCTTCCCTTTCTTCTCCTACCGAGCTTCCTACTTCTTATGTTCCATAAATGAGTGAAACCATATGATAATTGTCTTTCTTTGCTTGACTTATTTCGCTTATCATTATCTCCTCCAGTCCCGTCCATGTTGCAGCAATCGTTGAGAAATTGTTCTTTTTTTAATGGCTGAGTAATATTCCATCGTATGTATGGACCACATCTTCTTAATCCAGTCATCTGTTGAAGGGCGTCTCTGCTCCTTCCATGATTTAGCTATTGTGGGCAATGCTGCTATGAACATTGGGGTGCATATGGCCCTTCTCTTCACTACGTCTGTATCTTTGGTGTAAATACCCAGTAGCAATTGCTGGATCATAGGGTAGCTCAATTTTTAACTTTTTAAGGGAACTCCACACTGTTTTCCAAAGTGGCTGTACCAACTTGCTTTCCCACCAACAATGTAAGAGGGATCCCCTTTCTTCACATCCTCTCCAACACCAACATTTGTTGTTTCTTTCCTTGTCAATTTTTGCCATTCTAACTGGTGTAAGGTGGTATCTCAGTGTGGTTTTGATTTGAATTTCCCTGATGGCTAATGATTTTGAACATTTTGTCATGTGTCCGTTAGCCATTTGTATGTCTTCATTGGAAAAGTGTCTGTTCGTATCTTCTGCCCATTTTATGATTTGTTTATTTGTTTCTCGTGTATTGAGTTTGAGAAGTTCTTTGTAGATCTTGGATACCAGTCTTTTATCTGTAGTGTCATTTGCAAATATCTTCTTCCATTCCGTGGGCTGCCTCTTAGTTTTTTTGACTGTTTTCTTGGCTGTGCAGAAGCTTTTTATCTTGATGAAGTCCCACGAGTTCATTTTATCTTTTGCTTCTCTTGCCTTTGGAGATGTGTCATGAAAAAAGTTGCTGTGGCTGATGTCGTAGAGGTTGCTGCCTATGTTCTCCTCTAGGATTTTGATGGATTCCTGTCTCACATCGAGGTCTTTCATCCATTTGAAGTTTATCTTTGTGTATGGTGTGAGAGAGTGGTCAAGTTTCGTTCTTTTGCATGTAGCTGTCCAATTTTCCCAGCACCATTTATTGAAGAGACTGTCTTTTTTCCACTGGATGTTTTTTCCTGCTTTGTCAAAGATTAGTTGCCAAAGCGCCAAGGGTCCGTTTCTTGGTTCTCTATTCTGTTCCATTGGTCTATGTGTCTGTTTTTGTGGCCAGTACCATGCTGTCTTTGTGATCACAGCTTTGTAGTACAGCTTGAAATCCAGCATTGTGATGCCTCCAGCTTTGTTTTTCCTTTTCAACAGTTCTTTGGCGATTCGGGGCCTTTTCTGGTTCCACACAAATTTAAGGGCTGTTTGTTCCAGTTCCTTGACTTGATTTTCTAACATGACTGTCAAGAGTTCGCTCAATGTTTCTCTTCTAATTAAAGGAAAAAATAGGAAGATGTTTTTCTTCTTATATTTAAGCTTTCCAGGAAATCAAATTTATTTCAAGACTCAGTAAAATATTCTTAGTTTAAGAATGAATATGTAAAATTCACTAATATCTGTCAGCACCTCACCATTTAAGCTGTTTCCAAAGGTAAGATTTTTGTAAACAATATTCCATTAACATTAATTAAGCACCAGTTGCATTCCAGATACCACGCAAGATGATAGGCGTACAATGTGTAAAACCCAACTCCACCCTGAAGGTGCTCAGTTTTGCAGAGGAAGACAGACATTTGAACAAAGTTGTATCAAAAAAAATCAAATAACTGCATCAAATAGTATTAGAGATACTAAGTATTACAAGTAAGTGAATGCACAACAGAAGATATTAACTTAATGACTGGGAAGAGTGTGTGAGTCAGGGAAGGGTTCTCTGAATGAGTGTTTGAGCTGCAGAGACATCCCCCTGGGGGATGAGAAAGCCTTGTAGGTAGACAGAATAGCACCTGCCCAAGTGGGAAACAGCACAGGGAGTTAAGACAGTTTTAAAAGAATGGGTGAAGCCCCTGTGAAAATTGTAGGTGAGAGGCAGTGGGAGATGAGACCAGAAAGGAAGGTGGGGTTCAGTGGTGGAAAGCCTCGCATGACATAGAAGGGAATTTTGACTTCGTTCAGTGGAAGAAATAAACTAAAGAGTTTATTCATACGTAGCTTCATATATATATATGGGGTTCACATATAGCTTCATATTCATATATCTGGGCTTTGTGTATAGCTTGGGATGCACACATAGCTTCAGGAATACTGTAAACACCATGAAATTAGATGCAAATTTTGTCCATGTGCATTTTCCTTTGCAAAATGGTTGTAAGTTTTATGATCCCCAAAGAAGTCCATGACTGCCTCTTCCTGCCGCGCAAAATTAGGAGAACTTGGAGAACACTGGATGGGTTATCCTCATAGGTACCAATGACACTTGTGATTCTGCCTGGTGACAGAAGTAGAAATGGAGAGGTCAGCTATTGTCAAGTGCCCATCTCTTCATGAACTTGGGGGAAACAAACTAAAGTTCAGTTCGGTATATGATGGTAAAAAGGAGGGGTGTTATATCTCAATAAAAAAGTAAAAAAGAAAAGGGCTGGGCATGGTACACCTACGTCATCAGGATCTCAACTGAATTCATTCATGCTATAAATGCAAATTCAATCCCTGCCCTTTTCCTTGGTCTACAATACTCTTCAACCTCTCCGATCTCAGCAGACCTCTTCTCTTTGAAAGCACTTGGAGTGCGGCTAGTTCAAATTGAGATGTGCTGTAAGTATAAAATTTATACCAGACCTCAAAGGCTTAGTGCCAAAGAGAACATAGAATATCTCGTTATTTTTAATATTGGTTACGTGTTGCCATGACAACATCCTACATACGTTGTATTAAAGAAAATACTTTCAAAATAAATTTTACCTGTTTTGTTGACTTATCCATATGTGTCTACTAGAAAGTTAAAAATTATACATGTGGCTAACGTATTTCTGTTAGCAGCATTATTCTAAGACATTCCATCAGTGCATGTCATCCAGACTGTAACACTTGCTTTTCAAACAGCATCTAGGTGGTGCTCTAGTCATATGTCACCTGTTGGGTTCTCAGGGAATCAGAAGCTGAAATGGGAAGAAAGGGGTCTTATTGGGAGCACTCGTGAACAAAAGTGGGAGGAGCAAAGACTGGGAAGGGAAGCGTGTGGCCAGCCCTATAGACCTGACAAAGTCTCTTCTGGTCTAGAGGAAACTCCAGAGCAAATACTGTTCTTCAGAGGTGTCCCACTTTGGGCACCAGTGGTCAGGCCCTTGTATTGCTGCCTTGCTCCGATACTGGTTGACGGCTATTCCAAGAAGAGGATGCCCTCCACTGAAAGCTGGAGCAGATGCAAAAGGATTAAGAGCTGGCAGCAATCAGCTAACCACACTCTTCTTAGCTGGCCGGTAAGTTCTTTCTTGAAGGGGGTTCTGACCAGAGCATCCCAATCTGCCAGACCACGTCTAAAATCGCTTTCTAAGGTCCTTCCGTGTTCTGGGGATTGCTCTAAGGGTCAATAGCCTGAACAATTTCATATAAAATGTATTAACAGTGACCATTTTGCTAATACATCCAGCTCCAAATTGCATATGTCCCTAAAGATTCTAATTTGTTTGATCTTTTAAAATTAGTAATAAAAATCATTCAGTCAGTGCATAAGTCTTATGTGTATATCACAATACACTTTGACATTTGTGTACCGTATTTAACCATACCCAAATTAAAATATTAAACATTTCCAATATTCTAGAAGATTCCTTTCTGTCACCTTGTAGGCAATATTTCCCTCCAGCCAGCAACGAGCACTATTCTGACTTCCGTTACCGTAGATTAGTTCTACCTGTTCTTTAATTTCACACAGTTGCAGTCATATGGTTATGTATTCTTTTAGTCTGGTTTCTGTAACTCATTATTTTATTTTGAGATTTATTCATATTTTTTTCCAAAGATTTTATTTATTTGACAGAGACAGAGACAGCCAGCAAGAGAGGGAACACAAGCAGGGGGAGTGGGAGAGGAAGAAGCAGGCTCATAGCAGAGGAGCCTGATGTGAGGCTCGACCCCACAACGCCGGGATCACGCCCTGAGCCGAAGGCAGACGCTTAACCGCAGTGCCACCCAGGCGCCCCTATTCATATTTTTTAATGTATCAGTATCAGTGGTATAATCCTGTGAAGAACAACTGTATGATATTCAATTGCTAAGTATGGCATAATTTATCCATTCTGTTCATGATGAACATTTGGTCGTTTACGGTTTTATGCTATTATGAATAAACTTGCTAAGAACATTTTTCTACATGTCTTCTGGTGGACATATGCACTCATTTTTCTCGGGTATATACCTGGGAATAAACTTGATGAATTAGGGGCATGGGTGGTTCAGTTGGTTAAGCGACAGCCTTTGGCTCACGTCATGATCCTGGAGTCCTGGAATCGAGCGCCACGTCTGGCTCCTTGTTCAGTGGGGAGTCTGCTTCTCCCTCTGCTCCTGCCCCCACTTGTGCTCACTCTCTCTCTCTCTTGCTCACACTCTTTCAAATAAATTAATAAAATCTTTAAAAAGCTTGCTGAATCATAAGATATGCATATGTTCAGCTCTGTAAGATATTGCATAAACAGTTCTTCAAAGTGGTTGTAGTAGTTTACACACCTCTTGGGGAATGCGATCAAAAAGACATTACCCCCTGGGGTACCTGGGTGGCTCAGTCAGTGAAGCATCTGGCCCTTGGTTTTAGCTCGGGTTGTGATCTCAGGGTCCTGAGATTGAGCCCCAGATGGGGCTCTGCCCTCTGCACAGAGTCTGTTTGGAATCCTCTCTCCCTCTCTGTCTGCCCCTCCTCTCCCTCTCTAAAATCAATGAATAAATCTTAAAGAAAAAAAAAAGACATGACCCCCAGTTGATGTTTGAACTGGCCCTGGGGGACTCAGGGTCTCCTCGCCCCTTTCTCTGTCCTCGAAGTGTGGGTTCCCCTTGCCATTTCTGCTCCTGGGGCCTGCTCCAAGGACATAGCTTTGAGATAGTGTTGTGGTATTAAAAACACAAGCATAGTATATGTAACTGAGCCCAATTAGGGCCTCTTTATAAGCTTTTATTTTATTTTATTTTATTTTTATGATTTTTTATTATATTATGTTAGTCACCATACAGTACATCCCCAGTTTCCGATGTAAAGTTCGATGCTTCATTAGTTGCGTATAACACCCAGTGCACCATGCAATACGTGCCCTCCTTACTACCCATCACCGGTCTATCCCATTCCCCTACCCCCCTCCCCTCTGAGGCCCTCAGTTTGTTTCTCATAGTCCATAGTCTCTCATGTTTCATGTTTCTAAAATTTAGAGGGTGGGTGCAGGGATCCATTGTCTTGCTGTCACCTAAGACCCCCAAGATGAGCCTTGTATGTAAATTCCCTTTGCTATTATTAAAACTGCCTCCTACCAACCTGGAGTGGCCTGCCTCCTTCTTTGGTCTCTCCCAGCTGTCTGTATACAGGCTGGTTTCAGATTCTACCAGGGAAGTTCCAGAGAGGATTGTGAACCTACAACAGCCACCAGCAATGTATGAACATTCCAGTTCCTCCACATTCTCACCAACACTTCATATTGTCAGCCTTATCAATTTTAGTCATTCTAGTGGATTCTAATTTAGTTTTATTAGTTCCAATCATCTCGGTGCTAGTCACAGTGAATAGGGGTTTGGTTGATCTCTACCTTCGTGCACTTTTTCCTCTACCAATTTAACATCCACCTTAAGTGGTGAAATGTAATTAAGGAGATGTTTAGTTCTTTGATAAGGGATGGGGAGCACTATTCCTCTTAATCACCTGGTCTCTACTATGTGACTTGCAAAGATTCAGAACTGACAGATTGTCAGGTTGTTCCAGAGCAAGGTCTGTAGATATGCTGGACTGGTATGCTTTTTACTAGTCTAGAAAATACTCAGCAATGTGGAGGTGAGGAACTGCCATTTCTGTAGCCTCCCGAGAGGAGGGCTGGGTCTGTATTTGCTCACCACTGCATCCCCAGGGGGCAGCATTCCCCTCCTCTCATTCTTGGGCCTCCCCCCCCCCAACAGAATGATGGAAAGGGATAAAGAAAGTGCAAACCAGGGGTTTGAACCTGACAGGATGTGAGCTGAATGTGGCCTGTAGATGCATAATGTTGGCTTATGGTATGTAGAAACAATTAGAATTAGTTGTTTTTTATTTTTTAATTTTTTAAAAAGATTTTATTTATTTATTTATTTGTCAGAGAGAGAGAGGGCACAAGCAGGGCGAGTGGCAGACAGAGGGACAAGCAGACTCCCCGCTGAGCAGGGAGCCCTACTTGGGACTCCATCCCAGGACCCTGGGATCATGACCTGAGCTGAAGGCAGATTCGTAACCGACCGAGCCACCCAGGCTCCCAGAATTAATTGTTTTTTAAAAGTTGGATTTTTCACACCAACATTTGAATTGAATTTTTTGCTTCTTTTGGGAGAGACTACTGGGCGCATACTCTTTTCTTGGAGAAGCTGTCTGGAGCCGAGCAGTAACTGCTGCAGTGATGTGGGACATGTGCTGTTGTACTTGCTACTTACACCCAGTCTGCTTTTCATGCTGACATTTTTTGCCTGGGGTGTGGAGCTGATGGGCGCCAAAGAATTTCGGAGAAGCTTCAGACTAGAAATCACTGTGCTTGGAATCCATCCTAGTGCTAGGTTCATAGCAGTTTATTAAATGGACGAATGAGGGACCGCAAGACCCTTCTAGAGTAACAGGCTGTGAGACACGTAGTTCCTCAAGAAGACACAAGGTGGTGCTGTGCTCCCAGAAATCCCCATACATCCCCCTGCAACCCCCTGGAAAGCCTAACACCACAGTCCTATTTTCTTTACACACCTCTAATAATATAAATACATTGTAATACATTGTAATCTTACATATATCCTAATGTGTATCATTATCTACACATATACACACATACACATGTAACAAAAATGTTTAAAATTAAACATAATTACGATATATAATGAATATATGTAATTGGGAAATATACAATTTGGATATACATATGATTAGGATATATAATAAGATATATAGATATAGTTAAAATACATTTACAATTTTTTAAAGTTTTTATTTATTATTTATTTATTTATTTGACAGAGAGAGAGAGAGAGATAGCCAGCGAGAGAGGGAACACAAGCAGGGGGAGTGGGAGAGGAAGAAGCAGGCTTCCAGCAGAGCAGGGAGTCCGATGCAGGGCTCGATCCCAGGACTCTGGGATCATGACCTGAGCCGAAGGCAGACAGTTAATGGCTGAGCCACCTAGGCACCCCCATTTACTGTTTCTTATATAATTAAGGTTATATATAGTATCTATTAAATATATATATATAATTAGGATATATATGAAATTAGGATATGTAAGCATATATACAGTATTCATGAACAATTAAGATGCATATATAATTATATATATTTAGTACAATTACAATATATAATTTTGTTGAACCATATAAAGGCACAACAATTTAACTATTTAGAGCTTCAAAAACAGCAGTTTTTTGTAGTTGAACCTAGTGTTTCAAAGGGGCCACAGTTCATCTTGTGTTCTCTTTCACTACAATCTTCCCTCCTAGTTTCTAATTCTAATGTCCTCAATCTGTCAGTGACATGAAAAATTGGTCCCTTATCAGAGTAAGTGAGACAATATAACCAAGAAACCAAAGACCAACAGTTATTTTTGCTTTTCCCATATGGGAAATCATAGGGCAGTGTTTGCGGGTAGGGAAATTATTCCATTTTCCCATTAAGTGGGGGAGGAAAGGAGGTCACTGAAATTGGACAGTTTCTATAAGAAGTCAGGCAGGGGCCGAGGCATCAGGGCTGGAGTCTGGAGGCAGGGAGGGAGCACCTCAGGGCTATCCGCCTGCACCCACATGACTCATGAAATCTTTGTCTCCTTACAAGACATGTGAGGTGATGGGGTCTGGAGGAGCAGTGCTCAGACACATTGTAGGACCAAAAGCAAAATAGCCTGAAGGGTGGTGGAGGAAGAGATTAGGAAGGAAGGGAAGTTCAAGAACATGGACCCCGCACAGCAGACATGAGACTCACCCTGGTCCCAGCATCATTAGCATGACACATGCTGTCCCTAAGCACCAGAAGTTCAAGGCCATGAGGCCATGGAGCCATGGTCAAGAGTCCTGGCTGGGAACAGACCTTGAGTTTCCCATGTCTCCTTTCTAAATCTAGACCAATGCTTCTCAAAGTGTGGTCTCTGCACCAGCAGCAGCAACAGCACTAGCACCTGGGAACCTGGCAGAAATGCACATCTGAGGGCCCTCCCTGCCCAGACCTCCTGAATCAGAAGCTCTGGGGGTAGAGCCCAGCATTCTAGGGGTGAGCAGTCCCCCAGCCCCAGGTAATCCCCATTCAGCCAAAGTGGGAGGAGCACTGCCTCATTCCAGTCTCACTCCCATCCCTTCCTCACAGCCACCGATGAATGGTAGTCCTCCCTGCACCCTGGGCTCCACACTCCTGCCTCGTCCTGAGCCTGAAACAGCCCTCTCTCTCTCTCTGCTTTGCTCCTCTCTGCCTTCCTATAGGACACAGGTGTGAGACTCCCCAGACTGATGAGACACGGCTCCTCTGACCCTCCCAGCCCCTGACTCCCCTCTCCCTTAGCAATTATCGAATGCTGTCTGAGCCATTGGCTTAGGCACATTCTACTCGCTACAGTGTGAACTGTTCCGGTCACTTTGTTCTAATCCACAACGTCTGGTCAACAGAATTCTTAGCATTTGTTGACTGAAGTAATACAGTACCATTACGAGGCCAGCAGCTTGACACAGAGTAATAAATTATTACTAGTGGTAATAGTCTCTCTTCTGCCTGCAGCCTCCCAGGGCAGTGCTGATTCCAGAAGCCCTTTGCAAGACTGAATGTCAAAACTTTTGCTGCTTCTTTATTTGGCTGCGTTGACCGTGAGGCCATTTGTAGGAAGGGAGGCGAGGAATTCAACAATCAACAGCCAGGGGCTTGTGTGCCAAGCAGTGCCTTCTGGAACTCACCCGTCTCTGGGTCTGTCCCACCTCGCCATGTGGGTGGGCTGTCCTGGTGCAGGATGATGGCGTTTTGACCGAGTAGCTTTGGGTCCTTAACACTGGACAAATTCTGTGCTGCATGCCACGGACCTGGCCCAAGGCGGAGGTGTGAATGTACGTCCTGCAGACCGTCTCCAGAATGGCCTGTCATGAGGCTCCACCACCAAACTCTCAAGATTTTCTGGAGAATCCATGAGCTATTCAAAGTGTGTTCCTTCTTTTGCCTGGTCAGCCTATTCAAGTACCCAGTGCTACTCTGGCTTCATTGCCAGTTTCCAGGCAGGAATTCTGCTCCCCCTCACCCCCCAAAAAGGTGCAAAGAAGATCCGTTGCTAAGTTTTGTAGTCTTCCATCTCTTATAAATCCTGTGTTTGTTTTTGTTCCTTCACTCATTTCACCAACTCCCTAACACATGAGCAAACAATTTGCATGTAAAACAACCAAACAGCATGAAAAAGGCTAACTATATGTATGAGTTATTCTTTTTTTTTTTTTTAAGATTTATTTATTTATTCGACAGAGATAGAGACAGCCAGCGAGAGAGGGAACACAAGCAGGGGGAGTGGGAGAGGAAGAAGCAGGCTCATAGCAGAGGAGCCTGATGTGGGGCTCGATCCCATAACGCCGGGATCACGCCCTGAGCCGAAGGCAGACGCTTAACCGCTGTGCCACCCAGGCGCCCCATATATGTATAAGTTATTCTTGACACATTTAAATATCCTGGGAAGATATCTGTGCTAAGTCAAAACAAAACATTCACAATAATGCTAATAGTATCATTTAATATATGTAAACATTTCTTTTAAAGATATATATATATTTCTATATATGTTAACATTTATTTGTATATATGTATATATACACAAGTATGTATACAGAAATGCATAAAAAATAGACTGGAAGGATGCATGCAAAACTAATGATAAAACTAGTGAGAGTGATCACCTCTGGGGAGGGGGAAGGGAGTGCTAGGGTGTTTAGAAGGAGGCTTTCGCACACTGTTCACTACACCTGAATGCTACGTGAATACCAAATGTCATAGCTTGGGTTCCCCAGGAGCAGGCTGCCATGCTATTTGGAGGTGCAAACCCAGGGAGCAGGAGCGAGGGATGGCTGCGTGTTGGGGAGGAGAGGGAAACTATACAAAGATGTTATTGAACTGGCTGTTTTGTTTAATCCCTTGGGATCCTTCCACAAGAAGCTATTAAAACTGCTCCGTCTCAGGACTGTCTGGAGTAGGTTAAACACGGTGGATTCGAAGGAGAAATACCACTCTTGCACGTAAAGAAAATTCCACTTTGGGGCCAGTGGTGCACAGGTTCCCCCTCAAGATTATCCCAAGAGGTTCATTCTTGGAAATGCTGGTTGGGTTTAGTCTTAGCAGCATTGTTTTCCTTATGAGTTCAAGGTCAGAACCTATGAGCTGAGATATTTATATAGGAGGCAGTGGTGACCGAGGTTCTGGCTATCTTTGCTTGGGGGTTTGGGGAGGAAGAAAGTTGTTAAAAAGTACCAGATATAGGAACTCCCATACATGCCTGTCCACGGATGAGGATGACTTCAACATGCCTCACCAAAACATATGTGGGAAATAGCTATGAAGTTGATATTAATACCCTCAAACCCCACACTACCTTTTTAAGTTCTTGGTGGATAGAATCTTCCAGGAAACTAGATGCTACTAAGCATTTCCTTCCTTGTGAAGCATTCATCTGGTTTGGGCTGGCTTTGTTCCAAGGCTACTTTCTCCAGGGGGAAAAATGTTTTTAGGAACCCTATTTATGTAGAAAACCTGATTCCCACCTCCTTAGTGTGGCATATGCTCCCTCTGTGATCCGGCCACAGCATGTCTTACTCTGTATCTCCCCACTGTCCCCTTGCACACTGTACTACAGCTGTGGTCAGTCCTGTGAAGTCATACATTCTGTCATGTCCCCACTGCCAGAAATCTCGTTACCACCTCTTCCCAATTATACCTGGTTAGCTTCTCTTTCTTTAGGTCACCTCCTTCAAGAAGCCTCTCCTGAACACTCCTCATCTCCAACTCGATCGGCTCTCCTCACCTTCCTCAGTTATGGAGCTGACCCTACTGCATCGCAATTCCCTCTTTATTTATTTATTTAAAGATTTTATTTATTTATTTGACACAGAAAGAGAGAGAGACAACCAGAGACAGAGGGAACACAAGCAGGGGGAGTGGGAGAGGAAGAAAACAGGCTCCCAACAGAGCAGGGAGCCCGATGCGGGGCTCGATCCCAGGACCCTGGGATCATGACCTGAGCCGAAGGCAGACACTTAACGCCTGAGCCCACCCAGGCGCCCCAACAATTCCCTGTTTATGTGTCAGTCTCCACTACTCAGAAAACTCTTTGAAAGGCCCACAGTCATGTTTGCCAGTGCCTCATAGATGCTTGCCACATAATAGTACTACAGTACTTGTTGAATGAGAGCAGAAACTTAATTGTACGATGTTTATCATTTATTTATAGTATTTATAGTTTATTACTAACATAATTAGGGTTAAAATCCAGCTCATCAGCAAAGAATGAAAAGATAAGCCACACACCGGGAGAAAATATTTGCAAAAGACACATCTGATAGAGGACTGTTATCCAAATACAGAAAGAGCACTTAAAACCCAATAAGGAGAAAACAAACAACCTGATTAAAAAGTGGACAAAAGATCTGAACAGAAACCTCACCAAAGAAGAGATAGATGCCAACTAAGCATAGGAAAAGAGGCTCAACATCATGTCATTAGGGCATGGCAAATTAAACGACAGAGAGACTGCACTACACCTATTAGAACGGCAAAGGCCCAGAACACCAACGACACCAAATGCTGGCTACACGGGTACGGAGCAACAAGAACTGTCCGCATTCATCACTGGTGGGAATGGAAAATAGGTACAGCCACTTTGGAAGACAGTGTGGAAGTTTCTTATAAAACTAGACGTACTATCACCTATGATCCAGCAATCATGATCCTTGGTATTGACCCAAGTAATCTAAAAACTTAAATCTTCACAAAAATCTGCACATAGATGTTTATAGCAGCTTTATTGACAAGTGCCAAAACTTGGAAGCAATCAAGATGTCCTTCAGCAGGTGAATGGATAAATTGGGCTACATCCAGGAAATGGAATATTATTCAGCACTGCAAATAAATGAGCTATCAAGCCAGAAATGACATGGGGAAACTGAATTGCATATTACTAAGCGAAAAAAACCTATCTGAAAAGGCTTCATACTACATGACCCAACTGTGTCACATTCTGGAAAAGGCAAAACTATGAAGTCAGTAAAAAGATCAGTGGTTGCCAGGGGTTAGGGGGAAGAAGACATGAACAGGTAGAGCATAGAGGATTTTTAGGACAAACTACTCTGCATGACACTATAATGGTGGATACATGTCTATTGTGCATTTTTCCAAACCTGTAGAATATACACCAAGCCTGACCCCTAATTAAACTTGGAAATTTGGGTGTAATGGTGTGTCAATGTCGATTCATAGATTGTAACAAATGTACCGCTTTGGGATATTGACAATGGGGAAGGCTGTGCAGTTGGAAGCAGAAGACATACAGAAACTCTGTCCTTTCTTGTTTAATTTTGCTGCGAACCTAAAACAGCTCTAAAAAATAGTTTCTTTGAAAATCCAGTTCATCTGACTCCAGTTCAAGATTTTTTTTTTTTTTAAGATTTTTTTATTCGACAGAGATAGAGACAGCCAGCGAGAGAGGGAACACAAGCAGGGGGAGTGGGAGAGGAAGAAGCAGCCTCACAGCAGAGGAGCCTGATGTGGGGCTCGATCCCATAACGCCGGGACCACGCCCTGAGCCGAAGGCAGACGCTCAACCGCTGTGCCACCCAGGCGCCCCATCCAGTTCAAACTTTTACTATGAGACTCCCATCCTTTCCTTCCTGGACCCAACTCCAAGAAGGTACACAAACATATGGCAGGTATATGTTTAGCCAGGTGGTAACTGTTGTGAGATTTTAATTAGCCAAAAAAATTTTGGTCTGGAATAACCAGAAATGCTGACATTAGCTGGTGTGTAGATTTTGCAGAGATAGATATAAGAGACATGTGAACTATTTTCTGTAGCTGAAGGGAACCGATTAGACCTGGGCTAGAGCAATCTTGCTCAATGACCTACAGGAGTGTAGTAATGGTGGCAGAGAGGTGATGATGATGGCGATGGTGGTATGAGGGGTGGCATGGATGAGGATGACGGTGATATTCATGGTGGATGTGGGAGTGCTACAGGTGACAGTGGGAGTGATGGTGATGACCATGGTCTTGGTGGTGCTTATAGTGAAGGTGTATGGTCTGGGGTGCGGAGGTGATAATGGTGGGAGTGGTGGTGGTGAGGCATGTGATGCTGGTAGTGACGGCCCAGCTTGAAGAAGAAATGGCCCCACCAAGAAGTTAGCAGGTAGCAGGGAGAGCCCCCAGGAAATGGGGCTCTGTTATGGATCAGACATTGTAAAAGTGTTCTTCCTACAGGAATTCACTTACTTTTTACAATGTCCTTGTGAAGGTCTTGCATCTTGCAATAATCTCATACTGCAACTGAGAAAACCCAGGCCTGCAGAGGATAAATAAATTGCCTCAAGTTATCCTTTGTCTTAGTCTGAGTTCCCCGAGAGAGCAGAATGTGAGGCAAGGCTTGTGTGCAGGCAGTTTATTTTGGCAAGTGATCTCAGGGAATATGAATGCAAGGAGGAGACAGTAATACAAGGGTGGATGGTCTTGACTGGGTCATCACTCTGGGCCACGGGGGGGTCCCCATTGCTTTCTCAGGGAATCTTCTGAGAGGCTGGGTAGAAGGTACTCAGAATTGTCCGCATGAGCAAGAAAAGTGAAGAGTTTGTCATGGGCTCTGGGTCCCACTGGTTAAGGTTGTTACAGGGGTGGCACCTCTGTAAAGGACTGAGAGGCTCCCACAGTTGTCTCAAGCATCCTCTGCCTTAGAGAAGCCTTGGGCAAGACTCAAGGAGATAATCAGCGCAGCCAAGGGAAGCTGCCGTCACTTTACACCTGCACGAAGCTGGTGAGCCAACATGTGAAGTCAGGCATAACATGTAGACATGGCTTCTAGGTGACGAAGCAGGGATTTAAACCAAGTCTGTCAAATTCCGAAGTCCATGTTCTTTCTATTCTCTCAAGCGAGCAAGGAAGGACACATGCAAATTCTCACAGTTATTTAGGACGAAAAAGTCAAACTCAAATCATTGGCCATTCCCAAGTTCAGTTTCTTACTTGCTGTGGTCACTACTGTGACATCCGCAGGAGGACGCGGTGCTCATAGTGACCTTTGGGTGGCGCTAGTACATTGGCACTGCCCGGAGGTGAGGAAGGTGTGTGGGCTGTGACTAAGTCAGAGTGGCGGATGTGACTTGACAACAGCAAGTTCTTTATTAATAGAGCAAGTAACATTTATGAACCCTCAATAAATATAATTTTAAAATAACCTTTAGAATATCATGCTGAAATAAATAGCAGTTTTTTATTTCCACTGCTGCCTTTCTATAAAGATATTCTTTGATGTTCCCTCAATTAAAATAACCTACAGCCACCAGCTTTTGCAGACAGGGTAGATTTGGGAGTTTGCAAGTCGTTTATGTGGACTAAAGGCCACCTGTGTGAGGATAATTTTGGGTGTTAGTTGAAACAGATTCCCAGGAGTCTTTCCAGACCTGCTACGCCAGGGTCATGAGGGAAATGGGTGTGTTGACTGCACACTGGGGGGTTTTTATGCAGCCCAATTTCTGAGTCTAGATTCTATTTCTCATCTTGCTCTGAAGGGCCAGCTTGTCAGGAATCTGTCCTGAATTGTCTCCCTTAACTAATTGGTACGAAACCCACCTGAAATGAATTACACGTTCTAAAATTTACAAGGCTGCGATTTGAACTCCGCTCCTCTTCTATTCGGCATCTTTGCTAAGAACCGGCTGTGAGACAGGGTTGGTCACCAGCGTGACCTCCTCATTCTCGTGCTTCGAACCTCTCTGAGAGGGAGCAAGGAGGCTTGCCTTCGGGAGAATCTGCCTTCTGGCCACACTGCCCGGCGATGTGGTGGGTTTGTATGGCGTCAACTCGTCTAAGTCGGAACTACATTTCCCAGAGTTTTCTTTTCTGCCTCGTGTAGACTGCATGAGACCCTTGGTGTGTAACTTGGAAGTCAGAAATGAATCAGTGGCTATATTGTCTTTAATGCTTGGAAGGTTGGCTTGGGATGCCCGTTGCGGGGGCAGCTGGTACTCGGACTTGCTCTCCCCTGGCTGCGGTGGGGCAGCGCCCTGCCCCCCGCCCCTCGGCTTCTGCCAAGTCTCCTTTACGGCTTTTCCAACTCCTGTGCCAGTGCGTGTTTAGCTCTCTGAAAGGGCACCAACCTTGCCTGCAGGTCCCTTGCATCACTGAAGACCGAGGCTGGGAGGCCATGAGACACCCAACCGGTTCCGTCCATCTGTGTGCTCTCCTGTTCTGCCTGAATATTCCAGCTTGTCCTGTTTTCTCCCACTTCACATCCACCTTTACTTTTGCCGACCAGCTCTGCTGATTAAGGCCCCAGGACCAGATGTGGACGCAACAGCCCTGTGTAAACTGTTTAACCGGCTCTCATGATTGCGTAAGTCCACAGTCCTTTAAAAAAGCCATTATTATTTATGTTTCTCCTAGCAGTTCTCTGAGTCAGGCCTGACACAGGTATGGAAAAAAAATAACGCTATCAGGCAAAGTTGAAGCCTATCTGCGTACTGGTTTCTTATGACTAATAGTTTCTTGAGTTTATCACAGCCATCACATAGCAGCTGTGTTGTAACAGATTAAAAAAACTGTCAACAGATAACAGGATTGCCCAGGATTCTGCAAGCTTGGGGCTTTTCAGATATCCTTGCCAACAAAGGTAGTCAGAGCTGGTCTTGTAATTATAAATTATTCCCGAAGCTTCAAATTCTGCTCTTTTTGTTTTTTCTAATAAAGAACCAAGAGAAGACAATTTGGGACAAACTCTAGGATATTCTGCTTTTTGTCACGGTTACTAGAATTTACAGTAAAGTGAAAGCTTAGCTATTTAATTGAAATTTGAATGAATCACAGGTGTTTAGCTTTGAGAGGGGTCTGATAAACATGGGAAATGTTATTCTCAATTGCCCTTCCTGGATAAAGACTTACATCAGTGGATGAGTAAAAATTGGTGTAGCTCCTTTTCAGGCCCTGGCAAGGGATGTGGCAGCCGTGCCAATAAGCCTACCACCCAGAGCTTTGTTAAGGCACAGCCTGGCTGCTGCCTTTGTCATATAGGTAATCCCCAGGAAGTTTGTCTTTTTTCTGCTAGAAATAATACTCCCCTGTATTGAGCTCTTTCTATGCACCAGGACTGTACTAAACATTTACAATATATTATTTCAGTTCTTTCCATAGTTTTTTGAAGTGATACCGTAGATGAAAAACATCTCTGTCATTTGCCCAGGTTCAAGTAGGTAGCAAGCCACGTGCTCTTTCTCTGCACCAGCAACTCCCACAGTTCCCAGAGCAGCGGCGGCAGCAGAACCTGGGAACTTGTTAGAAATGCACGTTCTTGGGCCCCATCCATAACCTACTGAATTAGAAACCCTGGCAGTGGAGCCCAGCAATCTGTGTAAAACTTCCAGGTGACTCTTATGCACACCAAGAATTGGGGACCACTGAATTAAAAGAGTTTACAAGGTCATAGACAACCAACTAATAAGTTGAATTCCAAAGGTCCTAAATACTATAGGCCACTGGCCAAAGGAGAAGTATAATGGGTTAGGGTACGACAAGATGGTTCTTGGGGAGTAGATTTGGTTTCTGTAGAATTATCAGAGCCTGGACTTAGTATAGCAGAAAGGGGGAAAGTTGGGGAAGAGTGAGTTATGTTTCATACATTTTTTACAATCCTTTTTTCAGATTTTAAAAATTAAAGTATGATTAACATACAATGTTATATTAGTTTCAGGTGTGAAACATATTGATTCAACAACTCTATATATTACTCAGTGCTCACCATGATAAGTATAGTTACCATACAATGTTATTGCAATATTATTGTTTATATTCCCTATGTTGTACTTTTTAGCCCTGTGACTTATTTATTTTATAATTGGAAGTTCATACTTCTTTTTTTTTTTTTTTAAGATTTTATTTATTTATGTGACAGAGAGACAGCCAGCAAGAGAGGGAACACAGCAGGGAGAGTGGGAGAGGAAGAAGCCGGCTTCCAGCGGAGGAGCCCAATGTGGGACTCGATCCCGGAACGCCAGGATCACGCCCTGAGCCAAAGGCAGACGCTTAACGACTGCGCTACCCAGGCATCCCTGGAAGTTCATACTTCTTTTTTTTTTTTTTTAAAGATTTTATTTATTTATTTGACAGAGATGGAGACAGCCAGCGAGAGAGGGAACACAAGCAGGGGGAGTGGGAGAGGAAGAAGCAGGCTCATAGCGGAGGAGCCTGATGTGGGACTCGATCCCATAACGCCGGGATCACGCCCTGAGCCGAAAGCAGACGCTTAACCGCTGTGCCACCCAGGCGCCCCTGGAAGTTCATACTTCTTAATCCCCTTTATCTGTTTTGCCCATCTCCCCAGCCACTACTGTGGCGACTCCAAGTTTGTTCTCTCTGTATTTAAGAGTCTGTTTGGGAGCACCTGGGCGGCTCAGTGGGTTGGGTGTCTGACTCTTAATTTTGGCTCAGGTCACAATCTCGTGGTTGTGAGGTCGAGCCCCACATGGGGCTCTGTGCTGGGCATAGAGCCTGCTTGGGATTCTCTCTCTCCCTCTTCCTCTCCTCTCCTGCTCTAAAAACAAAGAGTCTGGATTTTTTTGGTTTGTTTATTTGTTTTATTTTTTAGATTCTATATATAAGTGAAATCATATGGTATTTATCTTTCTCTATCTGACTTATTTCACTTAGCATGATATCCTCTAGTTCCATCCATGTCGGTGCATATGGCAAGATACTCTTTTTTTTTTATGGCTGAGTAATATGTATCTATTTCATATATCCTTTATCCATTCATCTATGGATGGACACTTGGGTTGCTTCCATATCTTGGCTATTGTAAACAATGTTGCAATAAATGTAAGGATATATATTTTTTGAATTAGTGTTTCATTTTCTTCGGGTAAATACCCAGTAGTAGAACAACTGAATCATATGGTAATTTTATTTTTAATTTTTTGAGGAACCTCCATACTATTTTCCACAATGGTTGCATTAATTTACATTCCCACCAATACTGCATGAAGATTCACTTTTCTCCACATCCTTGCCAACTTATTATATCTTGTCTTTTTGATATGAGTCATTCTGACCAGTGGAGGTGATATCTCATTGTGCTTTTGATTTTCATTTCCCTGATGATTAGTGACATTGAGTATCTTTTCATGTGTCTGTTGGCCATCTGTAAGTTTTTTTTTGGAAAAATGTCTTTCAGGTCCTTTGGCTATTTTTTAATTGGATTGTTTGGGTTTTTTTGTTTTTGGTGTTGAGTTGTACAAATTCTTTATATTTTTTGGATATTAACCCTTTATCGGATATATCATTTGCAAATATCTTCTCCTAGTCAGTAGGTCACCTTTTTGTTTTGTTGATGGTTTCCTTCGCTGTGCAAAGGCTTTTTATTTTGGTGTAGTCCCAATTGTTTATTTTTGCTTCCCCCACTTTTTTTTTTTAATAGGACAAAACTAAATTTAAGTATATGTATACAGAAGCGCATAAGAACATGAGACCCAAGGACAATTTGGGTAATTGAGGTTGATATGCCATCCTGAGCTAAGGAATGGGATAGTGTCTTGGGGCTTCAAAGTGTAGGAGGGTAATTCACAGGACGATAAGAAGAACAGTTGTTTGGTATTAGATGTTTGTCTTGCCATACAGATAGGTCATTCAGAAAAGAAGTTATCTCTGGTAGTAGATTTCTTTTTGGGCCAGGCCCCTTATCTAAATTCATTTAGGCAGTTAAGGAAGAGGTAAAAGGTTTTGCCTCTATACGGTCTTTTTTTTTTTTTAAAGCTCTCATTTATTTATTTGAGAGAGAGAAAGAGCACACAAGCAAGGGGTAGGGGCAGAGACAGAGGGAGAAGCAGACTCCCCGCTGAGCAGGGAGCCCGATGTGGGGCTGGATCCCAGGACCCCGAGACTACGACCTCAGCCAAAAGCAGACACTTAACTGAGCCACCCCAGTGCCCCACATCTGCTGGGTCTTGACTGCCCTCAGCTCAAAGTAACCCACATGCCAAAGTGGCCTATTTTGGGTGAGATATTTTGCTCTTCCTCAGTCATACCTTTGAAACATCCCCAAGAAGTTTCAGTCCATAAATTGAGTTGGTAGATTGCTTCATCTTATTGAACCGGTCTCAGTCCTGAGAACAGGTCAGTTCAGTTAAACGGGGTATCTCATTTCAGGAGGTGGTTATGCAGATGTGTTTCCAGAGTAGACTAAGTTTCTAAATTCTGGAGGGATCAGATCAGGTTGTTTCATCTTTGTTCACAAAGATATATCTAGCAAGTTGTTGAGAGCTTAACAGAAAAGAGATTTCCTTGAATCCAGCCCAGTTTCATAATCTTGAAGTTATCAGAAACCTGAACTTGTCAAAAGGCCTTTCCTTGAATCTCCTTGAAGGTGAAGTACTTTTGCAGGAACGCTTTCACAAAGCACCAGTGTAAAGCAATAACTGTATCCGTTTAATTTATCTGGTCTTAACAATCATACCCATGCTCTGAAAGATTTTGTTACAGGATTTCTTTTCCTTTAGTGTCTTCAGTTCTTGGTCATGCTGCTTTGAAGAATGAAGAGGTAGACCAGACCAAGAGTAGTGGGCAGCAAAGCAAAGTTTATTGACTGAGAGTACAAAGCTCCCAAAGAGAGAGGGGACCTGAGAGGGTTGCCCTGCTTTTTCCTTTTGTCTGAAGAGACATATCCATCAATATGTTGCTATAGGTGATGACCAAGAGATTACTGCCGATGTTTTCTTCTAGGAGTTTTATGGTTTCAGGTCTGACATTTAGGTCTTTAAGCCATTCTGAGTTTATTTTTGTGTATGGTGTAAGAAAGTGGTCCAGTTTCATTCTTTTGCATGTAGCTATTCAGTTTTTCCAACACCATTTATTGGAAAGACTGTGTATTCTTGCCTCTTTTGTTGTAGATTAATTGGTGTGTGGATTCATTTCTGGGCTCTCTGTTCTATTCCATTGATCCATGTGTCTATTTTTGTGCCAGTACCTTACTATTTTGATTATTGTGGCTTGATAGTATACTTTGAAATCTGTGATTGTGATATCTACAGCTTTGTTCTCCTTTCTCAAGATTGCTTTGACTATTTAAGGTATTTTGTGGTTCCATACTAATTTTAGGATTATTTGTTCTAATTCTGTGAAAAATGCTATTGTTATTCTGAGAGGGATTGCATTGAATCTTCAGATTGTTTTGGGAAGTATGGACATTTTAATACTATTAGTTCTTCCAATCCCTGAGCATGGTATATCTTTCCATTTGATGGTATCATCTTCAATTTCTTTCACTGATGTCTTACAGTTTTCATAGTATAGGTCTTTCACCTCCTTGGTTAAATTCATTCCTAGGTAGTTTATTCTTTTTAGTGCAATTGCAAGTGGAGTTGTTTTCTTAATTTCTTTTCCTTCTACTCTGTTATTAATTTTGCAACAGGTTTCTGTATATTAATTTTGTGTACTGCAACTGTACTGAATTCATTTATCAGTTGTAATAGTTATTTGGTGGAGCTTTTAGGTTTTTCTATATATAGTATCATGTCTTCTGCGAATAGTGACAGTTTTATATCTTCCTTATTACTTTGGATGCCTTTTATTTCTTTCTCTTATCTGATTGTTACAGCTAGGACTTCCAGTACTATGTTTAATAAAAGTGGTGAGAGTGGACATGCTTATCTTGTTCCTAATCTTAGAGGAAAAGCTTTCAGTTTTTCCCCATCGAGTATGATGTTGCTGAGGGATTTTCATATATGAACTTTAATATTTTGAGGTATGTTCCCTCTAAGCCCACTTTGTTGAGAGTTTTTATCATGACTGGATGTTGTATTTTGTCAAATGCTTTTTTCTGTATCTGTTCAGATGCTCATAAGGTTTTTATCCTCCCTTTTATTAATGTAATATGTCACATTGATTGATTTGTGATTGAACCACTGTTGCATCCCTGGAATAAATCTCATTTGATTGTGGTGACTAATTTTTATAATGTATTGTTGAATTTGGCCTCCTAATATTTTGTTGAGGGTTTTTGCATCTGTGTTTATTAGAGATATTGTCATGTAACTCCCTTCTCTTCCTTCTCCTTCTTCTGTAGTGTCTTTGTTTGGTTTTAGTATCAGAGTAATGCTGGCCTTGTAGGATGACTTTGGAAGTTTTCCTTCCTTTTCTATTTTTTTGGAATACAGTACTTTTTAAATTTGCTGATGAAAGGAGTGTGGATTTAATTGCAATCAGCAATATGGAACTGTTCTTTTTTTTTATTAAAGATTTTCTTTATTTATTTGACAGAGAGACGGTGAGAGAGCGAACACAAGCAAGGGGAGTGAGAGAGGGAGAAGCAGGCTTCCTGCCAAACAGGAAGCCCGACACATGGCTTGATTCCAGGACCCCGGGATCATGACCTGAGCAGAAGGCAGACATTTAGGGTCTGAGCCACCCAGGCACCCCTATGGAGCTATTCTAAATGTCTGAGCAAGGGAGTGATCCACTTAGCTCAGAAAACTAGGAAAGTTTACTAAGTTGGAGAATTTTTTGTGCATTTACATTTCAATGAAAAAAAGCAAGGGTAAATTTCAGGTGCAAAATGTGTAGATGTGTGCATTTGTGTATGCATATGAGTGTGTGTTAAATGCTGGGAGGAGGCAGCCCCTTCCCTGGACAGCTCCTTTCAGTGACCCTTGTGAGGAATCAGGGAATGGTGAAGATGTTGGCTAACTTACTAAGGCAAAGCATTTTTGCTCATTATCTATGCCTGCTCTTTAGTTTGGGCAACAAACAGCCATTATTGATTCACATTAACCTCTGTCCTTCTCAAATCTTCAGCTGTCCTCACACAATGTTGGCAAGAGTAGAGAAGAGAGAAAACTGTGCTGAGATTCAATTTCTGGGAATTTCTCAACAAGATATGCAAACTGACACTTTTTCTACTTGCACACTGCAATCATAATTTCCATTTCTAAGGAAAAATTTTCAGTACAAACATGAGATTAATATCTCATAGTCTGAAAAATTTTCAGTACAAACATGAGATTAATATCTCATAGTCTTTCTCCTTCAAAGAATTATATGGAATTATCTTTATATGTTACTTCTGACAGCAAACAACTGTATTGAAATATTCTTATATTGTGTAGTGGTTTGGGAATACAAAAAGACTAGAGTCTCTCAGATGAAAACATGTACTTTAAAGACTGAATTATGCTACTGTGAGCTGGAGATTGGGATATGGAATCAGGCAGAACTGGATCTGAATTTTAGGTCCCTTGCTTAACCAGCTGTGTGGTCTTGGGCCAGTCACATTTTCCCAAACCTCCAGAGAAATAGAAATAATTAACCTTTGAGAGGATTAGAAATAATGGATGGAAAGCAAGAAGCATGCTGGTCACACTGGAGGCCAAGTAATAATTAGGATTATCTAATATACTTAATAATGTTGTAGTTGCCTTAAATGGAGAAAATGCATCCAGATTTTTACTTTTTATAGTGGAAACCCCGGCCCTACATCTTTAATACTCCTGAAGTACTGAAGATGACTTGTAGTGATTTGAGTTGGCCGCATCTGGAAAATAAATTCCCGGAAGTGTAATTGCTCAAAGAGCATATGCGTTTGTAATTTCGATAAATATTTCCAAACTGGTTTCTGTGGGACTTCCATCAATTTGCTTTCCCACCAGCCAAGTATATGAGTTAGGTGGATGTTTTTTGCATGCCACCAGATGACATCTTTGTGGAAGTTTTACGTGTCTGCACATTCTTTGATGCACCCTCCCATTCAGCAGTATCCCCTCCCTCTGAATCTGGATAGGTTGTGGTTGCTCCGTGATGCTATGTGATTTCCGAGGCGATGTCATAAAAGGCCATGTAGCTTCTACACAGTTCACTTGGGAGGCTCACATTATGGAAAAGCAGCCATTGTGAAAGAAGTCTGACCACCCTGACCACCAGTCTGGACCCTGATGACTCACCCGTCAAGCGTGTGCCCCTGCATCTTCCCTCTCTCTAATCCAGGGCTTTCTCTGCTAAGGCGCAGGGGCGGGGGCGTGGGGCCTTTTAGTGAGCTCGGTTGACGTTGACAGCCTTGGGCACAACCCCTCGCTAACAGGAAACAGAAGCATTCAGCGTGGTTTGCTTCCCAGGAGGCTGCAGCAGGAGCAAGCCCTCGCCTGGTTCAATAACACAGCCTCTGGTCTGCCCATCCTTCCTTCCTGTCTTCCTCTTTCCTGCTTCCTGGCCTTGCCTTCCAAATTAATCACCTGCCTCCAAGTTGCTGTGTGAAAGGCTCTGCTTTAACTAAGATACTTACCTCTCTCCAGATTAGAAAAAAGGAAACCACTCAGGCAGAACACAGACCCTAGGTGCACGTCTCTGCCAGGAGTGTGTCTGGACCATTGTCCATGGGCTGTAAATATGCCTGGCAGCCTGACTTCTGGTCTAAGCCCTGATCAGATAGATGGGGAAGCAGATTTTTCCTCTTTCCTCTGGCAGTCAGCTCCTTCATTCCTGCTTTTAAATGAGCTTTGTGGAGGAACCGGCATCTCTAGCATTGTGTTCAGAAGCTGGAGCCAGAGGCTAAATTTTGCTGAAGTTCAGCTTTTATCCTTTGGATTCAGAAAGACCTGACAAGAACATGCTGCCTGTGGCCTATGCTGTGTAGATCAGAGAGAGGAGCTCAGCTGCTGGTGGTCACATGATCAACCCGTGTCTTCATCTATGCCCACTGAGCAGTTCTTTTTCTTTCTCTGGGCAGCACCGAGCTCATCTCACACCACTTCCAAACACAAGAAGGAAAATAACCCTCAAAGGACAAAGCAAGTCACATTTTCCTTTTTAGAAAGGATCCCTGAGGTTATTTCTGAGCAATGGGTTGTGTTATAGATGATGTTTATTTTTTCTTTAGGCTTGTCTGTATTTTTTTTTTTTTAAGATTTTATTTATTTGAGAGGGAGAGAGAGAGAGAACACGAGTGGGGGTGGGGGGAGACACAGAGGGAGAGGGAGAAGCAGGCTCCTGGCTGAGCAGGGAGCTCAATGCCAAGCCCAATGCCAACTTGGGGCTAGACCCCAGGACCCTGAGATCATGACCTGGGCCGAAGGCAGATGTTTAACCAACTGAGCCACCCAGGCACCCCAAGCTTGTCTGTGTTTTTCAGGTTTTTAAAAAGATTTAATTAATTAATTCTTTTGAGAAAGAGAGAGGGAGCGGGGGTGGGGGGAGGAGAGAGTAACAGAGAGAGGTACAGACTCCACAGCTGAGCACAGAGCCCAATGCGGGGCTCCATCTCACGACCCTGTATGGGCCCTCATCTATTGGTGCTCAGTGGGCATGCGGGCCCAGGGTCTGTCCTGCGTGGGGACCCTAAACCTCACTCCAACGGCCCAGTATCAAGGGCATTTCTCCCTCCTTTCTCGGCCCAAATAATGGCTTCTGTCATATCTTCCTGTAAACACCCATCTGAATCTTCTGTTGTGCTGAAACAAAGGATTTTTGATGAGTTTTCGAGGTTGCCTGGAGGAGGGAGCAAAGAATCTTAGCGCAGATCTCTCCTACCAAGGTGGAAGGTGGGGAAGCACAGACTAACAGCATGTATACATTTGTAAATCATTTAGCCTCCTGCAAATTCCCATGAGCTAACACGGGAAGTAAATGAATCAGGAGAGAAGCGGAGGTGGGAAGTGGAAAGTCGAGAGTCACTTGAGGATGATCGTTAAAAATACCTGAACTGCACTCCGAGTTAATGGGATCAGAAACCCCCAGAGGATTTTATAATTATTCAAGTTTGAAAGCCTTTGGTCTGCAGGGTCTGGAAACTTTTTGCTTCACCCATGAACTGGCATTCTACTGTTGAGCAAGGAAAGGTAATATAAAAAAAGGTCCATCAGGACAGCTAGAGCCAACCTCATGGCTCTGCCCCAGCTGTAATGGGTGCCAAGGTCATGGGCACGAGTGCAAGTGGGAGGGTGGGGGTTGCTTCTGGTAGTGTCCTCAGAGGGAGAACAGGCCACTTGTTGATAGACATTAAGGAAAAAGAATGTGTTCGGGAGAGTTATCCAAAACTTGGGAATAAAGTAAAAAAGGTGATTGCTTGGCATTCTAATTGCCACACTGGAGCATTTTCTAAGTCTGCCTCAGGGTCTCTGAATCTCAGGAAATATAACTTTGCTTGATTTGCTATTCACAAATTGATTAGGTCCCATTTATTTTACAGCTTTGAAAAGTTAGAGATTAAGTTGCATTAAACTAAGAAGGGACTTTTTTTTCTTGTCCAGTAGAGAAGATAACCCAGACATTAAGGTTTTATCGCCCCAGGGGGCATGAATCAGCATTGTGTCTGACCCGGCACTCTGATTTTAGCATTGATTTTCTCTGCTGACTATATAAACAAAATTTCTCATACCTTCGTGGAACTGGCTTTGTCTTTCTGCTAGCTTGCACATAAATGAATTGAATAAAACGCGGAGTGTGCTTGTTATCTATTCATGGGAGAATTATGATAACCTTCAAATTATGTTTTGGCAAAGCATACTGAGTGATTTTAGTTCTGAGGAGTAAGATGAGGCAGTAAATAGGAAACCAGTCGAAGGGCTAAGAGTTACATTTATCAGATGCCAAGTGAGAGGACGAGCCCTAGAAGAGCTGAGGTGAGCAATTCAGGATGAAGGTCATGAACATGACAAGGCTCATGGGGTCATACTGTTTGGAGCATCACTCCAAACTGGGGGACCAGGATTGTTTTGAGGCACGGTTACAGACCAGTCACGCAACTCTTGCCCTGTTAGGAAGCTCAGGGCTAGGTCCTGTGCTCAATTGTTTTTCCTTTCTTCAGCCCAGAGTTTGTGATTCATTTTCTTCCCTTCTTTTTTTTTTTTTAAGATTTTATTTATTTATTTGACAGAGAGACAGCCAGTGAGAGAGGGAACACAGCAGGGGGAGTGGGAGAGGAAGAAGCAGGCTCATAGCGGAGGAGCCTGATGTGGGGCTCGATCCCATAACGCCGGGATCACGCCCTGAGCTGAAGGTGGACGCTTAACGACTGCGCCACCCAGGCATCCCTCCTTTCTTATTTTTTTGTACTTGGTCTCCTTCTGTTTGTTTTCTGTTTGTTATTTGAGATACCATCTAATAATAAGCTGTGTAAATTCCTGTTAGAGCTAAGCAGAGAAAAACCGATCAACAAAATAAAGGTAGATGCCTCAGAATTACAACTTGACTTGAGTGCACATGGTGGTTCACAATTATGAGGCCCTTTGTTTTTATTTTGTTTTAGTTTTCGGTTAATATCTGTAGTGTCCAATAGTTCAAAGCTGGTGCTGTAATTCCAGATAGAGGTCTTTATATTAAGTCAGAAGAGAGCAAGTTTCAGGTTACATTTATCCAGTTAGACATTTATATTTAAGCAGGAAGAAACAGGCAGAGTAGGGTTAGGATTAGAATTAGAATTACAGACCACCTGTTTGGCAGATCGAGAAAGTGCTGGTTCTTTCTTTTGCAGGAGCTCATGATAGCACCTCGCATGAAACAAAGTCTCTTCAATGTGACAGTGTTCTAGGGGCACAGTTTGGCTCATCGTTTAGGTAAGCAAGGGAACCAAGAATCCTTTCAAATCAGGGGCCGGAGACCAGAACTTTTGAGAATCAAGTCTCAGGCAACATTTCCAAAAATACACTGGGCTTGTTAAATTCTTATATCCTGTTCGTATAATGATGCGGAGCGTCCATAGTATAAGCGGACAACGTACGTATCTAGAACATCACTAATTTTACCAAAGAATCCATTTCCAGTGGTCATGCTAATTAACGAAATAGCGGGTGTTGGCTGGAGACAAGGATGGCTAAAGAGCTGATTGTAGCCATCTCTGGGGTGTGGCCTTTTGATTAAATGCTACTGACCATCCAGATTCGGGCAATCCACTTTTCCTAGGGCATTGATGAAAACCAAAATCTACGTGCCACATGGGGAAGCATTTTAGAGATTTACCAACCACATCACACTCAGGATATGGGAAAACTTACTGTGCTCTATCTGGCTTGTGTAGGAATTAAGCCAGAATATCTTTGAATCAGTATTTTTTTTCCTTTTCTTTTTTTAATTATGTTCAGTTTTCCACTGTATAGTAGTACATGATTAGTGTTTGATGTAGTGATCGATTCATTAGTTGTGTCTAACATCCAGTGCCCATCGCAACATGTGCTCTCTTTAATACCCATCACCCTGTTACTCCATCCCCCACCCCCTGCCCTCTGAAACCCTCAGTTTGTTTCCTGGGGTCCATAGTCTCTCATGGTTCATCTCTGTCTCTGATTTCTCCCCCATCAGAATTCCTTCCCTTCCCCTATGGTCCTCTGTGCTACTGCTTATGTTCCACGTATGAGTGAAACCATATGATAATTGCCTTTCTCTGCTTGACTTACTTGAATCAATCTTGATTAAAATTCAGTTTGATAATTTCCATAGCAGTAAATTTGAAAGAATAGTAAGTGCTTTGAAAATGCAAAGCACTGCTTTACATAGATGATGAAGATTAGAAGAGATTTATACAGAAGTTGCAACAAAATGGAGTTTAACATGTTTTTAACCTGTATCATGTCATCATAAAGTTGATTTTCAGGCTAAGCCAGTTTTCTAGAGAGGGAGAGTTTCCTGTAATAGTCAAAAGTTTACTTAATATAAACCTTGGAAAGACCATTGATTAGTCACCTTGAGATAATTAGTTTGTGTTATGAGGAACTACATCTGTTAGAGTGTTTATTATAGACAACAGTATTTATCCCTTAAAGTTGAAAGCTAGGTTTGTCATTGGAGATTGAATTTATGGCTAACTTTGGGATCATTGATCTCCTTACTATGATCTCTTCATCTTGTTGTAATGAACTAGGCATAAGATGAAAATTGAACTTTTTTTTTTTTTTTGAGGAAGTTCTTGCACAAGTTCTATCTAAATAAACATTAAATATATGACTTTAGCGGATAAAGACACAAAGGAAATTCTCTTTCTCCTACAGTGGGTTTGGTTCTCTTGTCCCGTAGCCTGATGAAATTATGTAACAGAATAACTGAATATTCTGGATATAGTTTTAAAAATGATGATATTATATGAATGACCAGAAGTCCAGGCTTTGACTATATGAAGTTTGGTTATTTTTTATGTTTGGTTTCTCCGTCCTTTCCTGTCTGCTCTTTGTTATGGGTGCAGAGATCTTATCTCTCCAAGGAACTTAGCCTTTGGGATTAGTCCGGATTCCAAGAAGCCAGTGAAGTGCTATTCCCACTGTGAGTACTCAGCCAACATTTTGGTGATAATTGGGACTCTTCAGTTCTCTGGGAATCCAAGAATTCTGATGCCTTTCTCTATGGCCCAAAATGAAGAAGGCCTTTATGTCTCTGTTTCTAGGGAGTGGGTTTGGGGAACAAGACTGTGGTCCTGCTTATCCCTTCCAGCTTCCAGATGAAGAGGAATTTGAGGGGAACATGGGTGGCTCAGTCAGTTGTGTCTGTCTTCTGCTCAGGTCATGATCCCAGGGTCCTGGGATTGAGTCCTGCATTGGGCTCCCTGCTCAGCGGGGAGTCTGCTTCTCCCTATCCATGTACCCCACCCCTCCACTCATGCTCTCTCTCTCTCAAATAAATAAATACATAAATAAATAAATCTATCTTTAAAAAATTTAAAAGAGGAATTTGAGAGGGAGACAAGTCTGATGTCACCAATGGAAGCTAGTTTATACACTAATACATACATGTTCTTCTAAATAGGGTCTCATATTGGCTCACTGAGTTGACAATCATCCCCTCTTCTTCTTGGTTGCTAACATCTTTCTTCTGAAGATTTCACAAAGACATTATGAATCACAGATGACATTTCTTGAATAATTTCCCCTCTTGCTCTTTCTTACCCATGAAGGGCTTGTGAGGGGTGGCTTACATCCGAGATTCTGCCACAGGCTGGATGTTATACACTTCTTTTTTTTTTAAATTAGCATACAATGCATTATTTGTTTCAAGGGTACAGGTCTGTGATTCATCAGTCTTACACAAACACAGTGTTCCCTACAACACATACCCTCCCCAGTGTTCATCACCCAGCCACCCCAACCCTCCCTCCCCCCTCCACTCCAGCAACCATCAGTTTATTTCCTATGATTAAGAGATTCTTATGGTTTGTCTTCCTCTCTGGTTTCATCTTGCTTCATTTTTTCCTCTCTTCCTCTATGATCCTCTGCCTTGTTTCTCAAATTCCACATATCAGTAAGATCATATGATAATTATCTTTCTCTGATTGACTAATTTCCCTTAGCATAATACCCTGTAGTTCCATCCATGTCATTGCAAATGGCAAGGTTTCATTTTTCATTGATGGCTGCATAATATTCCATTGTATATATATATACCACATCTTTTTTTTAATAATAATTTTTTATTATGTTATGTTACTCACCATACACTTTATCCTTAGTTTTTGATGTAGTGTTCCATGATTCATTATTTGCGTATAACACCCAGTGCACCATGCAATATGTGCACTCCTTAATACTCAACACCGGCCTATCCCAGTCCCCCAACCCCCTCCCCTCTGAAGTCCCCAGTTTGTTTCCCAGAGTCCATAGTCTCTCGTGGTTCATTCCCCCTTCTGTTTACCCCCCCTTCATTCTTCCCTTCCTTCTCCTACTGATATTCCTGCTATTTCTTATGTTCCATAAGTGAGTGAAACCATATGATAATTGTCTTTCTCTGCTTGACTTATTTCACTTGGCATAATCTCCTCCAGTCCCATCCATGTTGCTGCAAATGTTGGGTAATCGTTCTTTCTGATGGCTGAGTAATATTCCATTGTGTATATGGACCACAGCTTCTTAATCCAGTCATCTGTTGAAAGGCATCTTGGCTCCTTCCACAATTTAGCTATTGTGGGCAATGCTGCTATGAACATTGGGGTGCATATGGCCCTTCTCTTCACTACGTCTTATATACCACATCTTTATCCATTCATCTATCAGTGGACATCTGGGCTCTTTCCATAGTTTGGCTATTGTGGACATTGCTGCTATAAACATTGGGGTACAGGTCCTCCTTTGGATTACTACATTTGTATCTTTGGGGTAAATACCCAGTAGTGCAATTGATGGGTCATAGGGTAGCTCTATTTTCAACTTTTTGAGGAATCTCCATACTGTTTTCCAGAGTGGCTGCACCAGCTTACATTCCCACCAATAGTGTGGAAGAGTTCCCCTTTCTCTGAATCCTCATCAATATCTGTCATTTCCTGACTTGTTAATTTTAGCCATTCTGACGGTGTGAGATGGTATCTCATTGTGGTTTTGATTTGTGTTTCCCTGATGCTGAGTGATGTTGAGCACTTTTGCATGTGTCTGTTGGCCATTTGGATGTCTTCTTTGCAGAAATATCTCTTCATGTCTTTTGCCCATTTCTTGACTGGATTATTTATTCCTTGGGTGTTGAGTTTGAGAAATTCTTTATAGATTTTGGATACTAGCCCTTTATCTGATATGTCATTTGCAAATATCATCTCCCATTCTGTTGGCTGTCTTTCAGTTTTGTTGACTGTTTCCTTTGCTGTGCAAAACCTTTTTATCTTGATGAAGTCCCAATAGTTCATTTTTGCCCTTGTTTCCCTTGCCTTTGGCAATGTGTCTAAGAAGAAGTTGCTGTGGCTGAGGTCAAAGAGGTTGCTTCCTGTGTTCTCCTCAAGGATTTTGATGGATTCCTGTCTCACATTGAGGTCTTTCATTCATTTTGAGTCTATTTTTGTATATGGTGTAAGAAGACGGTCCAGTTTGATTCTTCTGCATGTGGCTGTCCAATTTTCCCAAAACCATTTGTTGAAGAGACTGTCTTTTTTCCATTGGATATTCTTTCCTGCTTTGTTGAAGATTAGTTGATCATAACAGTTGAGAGTCCATTTCTGAGTTCTCTACTCTGTTCCAATGTTCTATGTGTCTGTTTTTGTGCCAGTACCATACTGTCTTGATGATTACAGCTTTGTAATAGAGCTTGAAGTCTAGAATTGTGATGCCACCAGTTTTGGTTTTGTTTTTCAACATTCCTTTGACTATTCAGCGTCTTTTCTAGTTCAGTACAAATTTTAGGATTATTTGACCCATTTCGGTGAAAAAAAATGATGGTATTTTGATAGGGATTGCATTGAATGATAGATTGCTCTAGGTAGCATAGACATTTTCACAATATTTGTTCTTCCAATCCATGAGCATGGAATGTTTTTCCATTTATTTGTGTCTTCCTCAATTTCTTTCATGAATGTTCTATAGTTTTCTGAGTACAGATGCTTTGCCTCTTTGCTTAGATTTATTCCTAGGTATCTTATGGTTTTTGGTGCAATTGTAAATGGGATCGACTCCTTAATTTCTCTATCTTCTGTCTCATTGTTGGTGTATAGAAATCCAACTGATTTCTGTGCATCGATTTTATATCCTGCCACTTTACTGAAATCCTGTATAAGTTTTAGCAGTTTTGGGGTGGAGTCTTTTGGCTTTTCCACATAGAGTATCATGTCTGCAAAGAGTGAGAGTTTGACTTCTTTGCCAACTCAGGTGCCTTTTATTTCTTTTTGTTGTCTGATTGCTGAGGCTAGGACTTATTTTTTTTTCTTTTTTTTTTTTAAGATTTTATTTATTTATTTGACAGAGATAGAGACAGCCAGCGAGAGAGGGAACACAAGCAGGGGGAGTGGGAGAAGAAGAAGCAGGCTCATAGCAGAGGAGCCCGATGTGGGGCTCGATCCCATAACGCCGGGACCACGCCCTGAGCCGAAGGCAGACGCTTAAACGCTGTGCCACCCAGGCGCCCCTGAGGCTAGGACTTCTAGTACCATGTTGAACAGCAGTGGTGATGGTGGACATCGCTGCTGTGTTCCTGACCTTAGGGGGAAAGCTCTGTTTTTCCTCATGGCGAATGGTATTGACTGTGGGTTTTTCATAGATGGCTTTTATGATATTGAGGTATGTTCCCTGTATCCCTACACTGTGAAGAATTTTAATCAAGAAGGGATGCTGTACTTTGTCAAATGCTTTTTCTGCATCTATTGAGAGTATCATATGGTTCTTGTCCTTTGTTTTATTTATGTAGTGTATCACATTGATTGGTTTGTGGATCTTGACCCAGCCTTGCAGCCCAGGAATAAATCTCACTTGGTTGTGGTGAATAATCCTTTTAATGTGCTGCTGGATCCTATTGGCTCGTATTTTGGTGAGAATTTTAGCATCCATGTTCATCAGAGATATTGGTCTGTAATTCTCCTTTTCGGTGAGGTCTTTGTCTGGTTTGGGGATCAAGGTAATGCTGGCCTCATAGAAAGAGTTTGGAAGTTTTCCTTCCATTTCTAGTTTTTGAAACAGCTTCAGAAGAATAGGTATTAGTGCTTCTTTAAATGTTTGGTAGAATTCCCCTGGGAAGCCCTCTGGCCCTGGGCTCTTGTTTGTTGGGAGATGTTTGATTACTGCTTCAGTTTCCTTGCTGGTTATGGGTCTGTTCAGGTTATTTCTTACTGTTTCAGTTTTGGTAATTTATACTTTTCTAGGAATGCATCCATCTCTACCAGATTGTCTAATTTGTTGGCATATAGTTGCTCATTATATGTTCTTATACTTGTTTGTATTTCTTTGGTGTTGGTTGTGATCTCTCGTCTTTCATTCGTGCTTTTATTTATTTGGGTCCTTTCTTTTTTCTTTTGGATGAGTCTGGCCAAGGGTTTCTCAATCTTATGAATACTTTCAAAGAAACAGCTCCTAGTTTCGTTGATCTGTTCTACTGTTCTTTTGGTTTCTAACTCATTGATTTCTATTCTAATTGTTATCATTTCTCTTCTCCTTCTGGGTTTAGGTTTTATTTGCTGTTCTTTTTCCAGCTCCTTTAGGTTTAAGGTTAAGCTGTGTATTTGAGACCTTTATTGTTTCTTGAGAAAGGCTTGTAGTGGTATATACTTCCCTCTTAGGACCACTTTTGCTGCAACCCCAAAGATTTTGAACAGTTGTGTTTTCATTTTCATTTGTTTCCATGAATTTTTAAAAATCTTCTTTAATTTCCTGGTTGACCCATTCATTTTTTGTTAGGATGCCCTTTAACCTCTGTGTATTTGAGTTCTTTCCAAATTTCCTCTTGTGATTGAGTTCAAGTTTCAAAGCATTGTGGTCCAAAAATATGCAGGGAATGATCCCAATCTTTTGGTACCGGTTGAGACCTGATTTGTGACCCAGGATGTGACCTGTTCTGGAGATTGTTCCATGTGCACTAGAGAAGAATTTGTATTCTGTTGCTCCGGGATGGAATGTTCTGAATATATCTGTGAAGTCCATCTGCTCCACTGTGTCATCAAAGCCCTTTATTCCGTGTTGATCTTTTGCTTAGATGATCTGTCCATTGCAGTGAGGGTGGTGTTAAAGTCCCCTAGTATTATTGTATTATTACTGACGTGTTTCTTTGATTTTGTTATTAATTGGCTTATATAATTGGCTGCTCCCATGTTAGGGGCTTGAATATTTACAATTGTTAGATCTTCTTGTTGGACAGGCCCTTTAATTATGATAGAATGTCCTTCCTCATGTCTTATTACAGTCTTTGGTTTAAAATCTAATTTGTCATGGGGCGCCTGGGTGGCACAGCGGTTAAGCGTCTGCCTTCGGCTCAGGGCATGATCCTAGCATTGTGGGATCGAGCCCCACGTCAGGCTCCTCTACTGTGAGCCTGCTGCTTCTTCTCCCACTCCCCCTGCTTGTGTTCCCTCTCTCGCTGGCTGTCTCTATCTATGTCGAATGAATGAATAAATAAAATCTTTAAAAAAAATCTAATTTGTCTGACATAAGGATTTCCACCCCAGCTTTCTTTTGATGTCCATTAGCATGATAAATGGTTTTCCACCCCCTCACTTTCAATCTGGAGGTATCTTTCGGTCTAAAATGAGTCTCTTGCAGACAGCATATCTATGGGTCTTACTTTTTTATCCAATCTGATACCCTGTGTCTTTTGATTGCGGCATTTAGCCCATTTACATTCAGAGTGATGAATTAAAGGTATGAATTTAGTGCCATTGTCTTGCCTGTAAGGTGACTTACTGTATATTGTCTCTGTTTCTTTCTGGCCTATGTTACTTCTGGGCCTTAGAGGACCCCTTTCAATATTTCTTGTAGGGCTGGTTTGTTAATCACAAATTCTTTTAGTTTCTGTTTGTCCTGGAAGCTTTTTATCTCTCCCTCTATTTTGAATGACATCCTACCTGGATAAAGTACTCTTGGCTGCATATTTTTCTTGTTTAGTACCCTGAATATTTTGTGCCAGTCCTTTCTGGCCTGTCAGGTCTCTGTGGATAGGTCTTCTGCCAATCTAATGTTTCTACCATTGTAGCTTACAGACTTTTTGTCCCGAGCTGCTTTCAGGATTTTCTCTTTGTCTCTGAGATTTGTAAGTTTCTCTATTACATGCCAGGGTGTTGACCTATTTTTATTGATTTTGAGGGGGGTTCTCCGAACCTCCTGGATTTTGATGCCTGTTTCCTTTCCCAAATTAGGGAGGTTCTCCACTATAATTTGCTCCAAATACCTTCTTCCCCACTCTCTCTTTCTTCTTCTTCTGGGATCCCAGTTATTCTAATCTTGTTCTGCTTTATGGTATCACTTATCTCTCGGATTCTCCCCCTCGCGATCCAGTAGTTGTTTATCTCTCTTTTTCTCAGCTTCCTTATTCTCCATCATTTGGTGTTCTATATCACTAGTTCTCTCTCCTGCCTCATTTGTCCTAGCAGTTAGAGCCTCCAGTTTTTATTGCACCTCATTAATACCCTTTTTGATTTTGACTTGGTTAGATTTTATTTCTCCAGAAAGCGAATCTCTAGTGTCTTTTATGCTTTTTTCAAGCCCAGCTAGTATCTTTATAATCATTATTCTGAACTCTACTTCTGTCATCTTACTAAGTTCTGCATCGATTAGGTCCCTGGCAGTCAGTACTGCCTCTTGTTCTATTTTTTTGAGGTCATTTTTTCCGTTTTGTTATTTTTTCGAGAGAAGAATGGATGCATGAGAGAACAAAATGCTGAATGGGTAACAATGACTGCAGAGAAATGTACACTAAAGACATCAGAAGAGACCTGAAACCAAGAGAAAAAGAAAAAAAAAAGAAAGAGAGAATATGATCAGGCTGGTGAATAGAACAGAGCTCTCCACTAGATTTTGGGTGTATTTTGGTCTCTTAGAAGAAAACGCACCCCAAGATTTTAAGGAAGGAAAAACTTATATACATACAAAAATAAGGTTAAATACAATGAGGGGATGGAATATGACTGTAAAAATGAAAACTGAAGAAAGATTTTAAAAAAGGAATTGATAAGAATTTGGTTGAAAAAAGAAAGAACAACAATTAAAAAAAAAAAGAATGTGATCAGGTGGGTGAAATAGAACAGGTCCATACACTAGATTTTGGGTATATTTTGGTCTGTTAGAAGAAATTGCATCCCAAAATTTTAAAGAAAAAAAAACTTATATATATATACACACACAAAAAAATAAGGTTAAATACAATGAATGAATAGAATATGACTGTACAAAATGAAAATTTAAAAAGATTTTAAAAATGGAATTGATAAGAAGTTGGTTGAAAAAGGAAAGAGGAATAATTAAAAAAAAAAGAAAAAAGAAAAAAAATTTTACAAATTAAAGTTGAAAGACTAAAGAATCATGGGGGAAAAGCCATGAATTCTATGTGCTGTATTCCCCTAGCACTGGAGTTTTGCCATTCTCATTGATTGGTAAACTTGGTCTTGGCTGGATGTTCTTGTTGATCTTCTGGGGGAGGGGCCTGTTGTAGTGATTCTCAATTGTCTTTGCCCCAGGCAGAATTGCACCATTCTTGCCAGGGGCCAGGCTAAGTAATCTGCTCTGGTTTGCTCTCTGTGGCTCTCGTTCCTTGAAGGCCTTTCTGCACAGCTTTAGAGGATGAGAATGAAAATGGTGCCTCCCAGTATCTGGTCCGACTCCTCAGTGTGCCCTTAGGGAAAAGATGTCAATCACTGCTGTCTCCCTGGTCTCTGTCCACACTCTGTGCTCACCTGGCCTGTGACCAGGGTTTCTATCTCTGGCACATGGCCCTGTTTGGAGTCTCTAAACCCAGCAGATTCCTTCAGCATGCTCCTGTGCCAGTCCTCCTGTGGGGGAGGAAGGGGAGTTTCCCTGGTTCTGCTGCTTATTGGGACCCTGCTTAAAGAGCAGTGGCCCAACTGTGCTGCGGATCACAGTTTATGGCAACCCTGAGCTGAGCTCCTGCTCCTTGGCTCACCCTTTGCAGCTGGCTTCCCTGCTCAGATACCTGGGAGCTCTGCTGCACTCAGGCACCCCCAGTCTTTCTGTGACCCCGAGGGTCCTGAGACCACACTGTCCCAGCGAGGGTTCTACCCTCTGCTTAGCCACTGGAGCGACGTCCCTCACCGGAGCAGACATCTGAAAGTTCTGATTTTGTGCTCCCCTGCTCTATCACTTGCCAATATCCGGCTGATGGAGGCTCCTTCCCCGCCCACAGTCTATCTTCCCGTATATCACCTCTGAGTCACTTCTCCACACCTCCTAACTTGCAGAAAGTGGATGCTTTTCTCTTCATAGAGTTGCTGCTATTCTTTTCTTCGATCTCCAGTTGAGTTTGTAGGTGTTCAGAATGGTTTGATAGCTATTTAGCTGAATTCCTGGGACCAGATGAAATTTAGGTCTCCTGCTCCTCTGCTGTCTTGGCCTCCGGTCTGCTATATACTTCTAATGGAATACACTAAGTTACAAATTTGTGACTAGCATTGCATAATTCACTCCATTAGTTATGAGGAAATGTTTTTAAATTTTTAGAGCACTATAGCTGCAACCAGTTTTTTAAGGAATTCCTACGTATAGCACCAATCCTCAGTCTTCTCTTGATGGCCTTAAAACTCCCCTCCTTAGCCCCTCAATAGTCTCGTCCCTTTCTGGAATCACTGTGAACTCCATCTCTTGGGTAAATGTCCAGGTTTTGTCGGGTCTGAATAGTATGAATTCCTTGGTTAAATCCCATTATCTCTGCCCTTTTCCCTCCCTAATTTCTGAGAATCATCCCTTCATCCTCTGCCATTTGCCCTCCTATCAGTAAGGAGGAAAACGGAGATGCCTATTTAAGGCAGTTTTCAGATAAAAGAACAGAGAAAATATAAAGACAGTAGAGTGAGTAGATGTGATCAGTTATGAAGAAAGTGGTTGTTAATTGCTTATGTGTCTCTGGGCAAATTGTATCACTTTTTATGACCTCAAGTTTTCTCTGAAAAATTATGAGGTTTGACTAGCTGATCTGTAAGATCCCTTCCAGGGCTAAATTTTGTAAAATGTACAAACATTTGCTACTGCTGGTTATCATAATCAGCCCTAGGATTCCTGGTAGCAAAAGAAAATAGGAAGATATATTGAATTATCCAGTGTTCATTGATGAAAAGAAATGCAGGCTTGCATCTGCAGAGATGGAATAAAATGCCAGTAAGAAAGTATAATTTAGGACCCTCGAAAAAGTTTTAGATTGTGTTTATGTAAAAGTTGTAATGATTCTCAGTTATAAATGAGAAAACAAAATTCAAAACAAAAACAAAAACAATCCCAAAACAAGAAAACAAACAAACAAACAAACAAAAACTGTGGGAGGGCAGGTACTTGAATGTCCTCAGAGTTTCATCTCTGCTTTCCTCTGTGTTTTGGGAGGCTGGCTGCCCCACAAAGCTGAAGCCATGGCAATAGACAAATTCAGCATTACATCTTTAAAACTTCATAACTAGAAATGTTGGGGGGAAAGAAATCTAAGGAAGGATTTTGATTGGCCAGGCTTGGGTCACATGCTGATTCCTGGACCAATCATAGTGTGGGGACTGCAGCTGTCACTGGAGCAGAGGGTGGAATGGAAGTTTCTTATAAAGAGGATATTATTCCAGGTAGGCAAAGAGTAAATGACTGTTTCATCTTGTCCTGGTTGTTTTCTGTACCCCTTTGACTCTAGGTTTGGGTCTACCATATTGATTCGTCCTTCTCCGTAGTCCATTATACCCTCAAAGCACCTAGGTCTTAAAAAGAAAATATGTCTTAACTCCTGACTGAAGTTTGCCTGCCCAGTCTTCTCAGTGTCTATCTCTAAGTACTTTTCATGGTAAGGACTAGTAACCTTGATGTATTTGTCTGTGCTACAAACAAATTGGCCAGAGGTGGTAAAGTCCATCTGATAAAAGCCACCAAGGAGACACTTCCCATCCAATAAGGTTAATTTGCTGAGTAAGGGGACCACACACCAAAGGGGCACCTCACCAGAGGAAGACTCAGGCTTGTTGTAGTGTTTAGGGGAGTGGTGGGGTTTAAGTAAAACTGCAACAAAGCAGTGTTATGCTCATTCAAAGTGAAGCGGGGCGGGGGGTGTATAAAGGAGTTGACATCATGCCTGGGCTGAGATGAGAACTCAGGGTCCTGTTTCCTTGGAAACTACAAAGTTAAGATAAATGTGGAATGTTGTGTTCAAAACCCTTATCTGAAGCTCTGCACCTGGGTTGGAAATTGAGGCTGTTTTTCTGTGTTAAAATGATTTAGATCCTCTAGGCAAAAAAGAGGTGTTTCATTCTTACTAAATGTGATTTCAAACATCAGTTTCTGACAGTCTATGATTTTAGAGAACAAGTTTTCTCATGTCCTTTTGTTAATTAACAAAAACATTTCCCCCCCCCCCCAAAGCTTTGCAGAAGAGATTCTCTTCCATTCATCAGATATACACTTGCTCAGGGTCTTTCTTGAAATAACAACATGGTTTTTGTAATCAAACATCAAGGAGTGAGTTAAGGTGGAAATGTCATATAAGTCAAAAGGAGAAGTTGAAGGTCCTTTGAAGTTTACATATATTATTGAGGCAATTATTTGCCATTTATTCACTCTGCAAATATTTGTGGAGCTCCTACTATGTGCTACGCTTTGCACAGGCATAGAATTTCTATCCTTGAGCAGCTCACAATTTGGTAATGGAGACATTGCAGAAGGAGACAAGCCCAGTACGCAGGGATGAAGACAACAATGGACTTTGGCATAGACGTTTTTGAGAGCAAAGAAGTTGTGAACTCTGAGCTTAGGAATTTGGTCCAACTCATGGGGAGAATAGTCATGGGGAGGCAGAATCTGAAGTTTTGAGGTGAGGAAACCTCAAGTTGAAGAAGTTGGCACATGCAGCAGACGCTGTTGATGCCACGTCTTACATCCACTCAGTGCATCTCTGAGCTCCCCTGCAGCTGTAGACAGTTTCTTAACATGCACATAGTTTCCCACTGTAGACTTTCACTTGAGAATTTTCTCAATTGCCAGGAGAGCTTGCTTACTCAGCTTGTTCACAGGGCAGCTTGAAAGTGACAAGGATTTCACATCTGCCCCCCTTTCAGTTCTGAACTGCTGAGGGCTGGCATTCAGTGACTAATTCCCACTGTATCTCCCTGGGATGGTTCTGAGGGCCATTCTGAGTTTCTCGGAGGGTTCCCAGCAAGACTAAACCTCAGTTGCCTACCACAGTAACATACACATTAAGGCAAGCTTTTTGACTTTTATTCTTTCAGGTCTAACTTCCCACATTCCCTGTCTTCCTTCCTTGGATGGCCTTCCAAATAAATTGCCTACACCCAAGTCCTTGTTTCAGGGTCTGCTTTTGGGGGAACCCAAATGAAGATGGCAAGCTTCTCTCCTATGGGAGAACAGTAGACAAGGAGAAGTAGGAATACTGCTTGAAGATCAAGGAGAGGATCCAGAACAGAACAGAATGGTGAATGCTCTGAAGTAACAGAAAAAATAAGGACCTTGCTATTTAACCAGGGTCTGTGTTAGAGAGTTTAAGATCTTGAGCCTAAAGTTATCTTGGAGTCTAAGCTACTGCTTTAGGGAATGAAAGGGGGACAGAAGAGGGGGATGCTGTAAGGTGAGTGAGTCAGAGGGGGAAAATATGACTTCCTGAGTGGGAGGGAACAAAAGACTGAAAGTGCTGGTTGGTATTGGATATCTGAACTTCACTGTTTTTACTGAAGAATTTTACATATGATGGCTTGATTATTTCCCTCAGGGAATCAAGAATATTTAGTGAGCACTTACAGCTTCTTAGCTATATATGAAATTATTCTATTTCCAGTAGAGCAAAGCTCTGCTCCTGTTATCCCCACATCAGGAATAATTAAGGGACAATTGGTGAAAAGTGAACTAACATACCATTTCAGAAGTTATCCTCTGTGTAGGAGGCTCTCTAGGTTTTATGTCAAATTTATAATCCTGGAAAAAATGCAGAGAAGCCTGAATTCAACTCTGTTAATGATACACTGTCCTATTAACAATTTATTTTGGGAAACTGCACTTGACCCCATTTCCTTGAATACTTATGCCAGAAATGAAACAATACTCCATTCCAATTATGGGTCTTCAGATTTTGAGTAATGGTGAACCACATGTACACAAAATATGATGGAGATGGTAGCTGACCACCCCCTCCTCCACCTCCGTTCTCCCTCTCCTTGTATGGTAACAGAGTTGAGCAGGGCACATGGTTGCTTGGTGGGAATTCAACCCTCAAGTGCCCCTGCTGCTGGATGTGGCGGTGTCACTAAGCTCTGACCAGTGGAATGGGAGTGGAAGGAATGTGAGCAGCCTCTGCCTTACTCTTTTAGGAGGAAGTCTGTAGGGTTGGCTCTTTCACCCTTCCCACTGGCTTCCATGGGGATACTTGCAGAAACCTCAGATGCCACATGTTGCATATTAGCCTGGATCCCTGAATGACCGTGTGGAGAAAAGCTGCTTGCTAACCTGGAATACCCACCTTGGACTGAACTATGTGAGAAGGAAATGACCTTTGTTGTAAGGTTTCATGTTATAGCTGCTTAATTCTTAGTTTAACTCATGTATATACACATATAAATACTTATATATTTCCTTTGGCTCCATCCAGATCTCCAATCTGGTTGGTGTGGCTGGTTTAGAACATCCGAGATGAGTACACACACTTGAGCTTTATCCTGCTTGGTAACTGTTATCAACATGGAGAGCATTGGTCATCGTCCAGGTCATTAATTTATCCACCCATCCACACACCTATCCATCTGTCCCTTACACCTACTATTTTGAGACCTAGTATGTACAAGACCCTTGGCTGGGGGATATCCAGGGGACATGAGTGACCCCAAGATGGATTATACCCAGTTCCTGCTTTCAAGGGGCTTACAGTCTAGAGACTTTAGGTGGAGACTAAATAATTAAAATAAGGATAATTAGGATTAATTTGTATTCTAGGAATTTTTAATTAAATTTGAAAAAGGCAAGTTTTATTTATTTTATTATATTATTATTATTACTATTTCTTGTAAGTTTTTGTGTGCATTTTTGAGACCATTGTTTACAGAAGGACCCTTTTTATTTAATGGCTATACAGCACGCATGAGAAAAAACAATGCATCAGTCACCACAAACACCGTTTTTGCTCCTCCCCTCACCCCCCTTCCTTTCCCCCAGGAGAGGATTAAATACTGGAAAAGCTGATGTGTCATTGTACCCTTGAGCCTTCCTGAACTCTAGGGAATTCCCAAGGCTCAAACAGTTTCTTAAGGGATGAAGACCAGAAGGAGGAATTAAAAGAACAAGTCCGAAAGGTTTTGCCAGGTAGGAGGAAATGCCTTTTCCCAGGGAGAGTTTGGTAGGTGGGAACTCCAGTTTGTTTCCATGTGTTTTTGCAAATGCCCTGCTTCTCTTTCACTTCCAGGCAGAGAGAGACAGGGACACATAGACAGGCCAACAGAAGAGAAAGTGATAGAGAGAGACCTCGCATAGCAAAGAGGTGGAGAGGAAATGAGACAGGGATGAAGATGTGGAGGAAAAACCCCGGAGTTTCTCTGTTAGATTTACAGAGGAAGAGTAACCTTTAAGATTCAAAGTGTGATGAAAGGAGGTCTGTAACTCTGAACTTTTGTGGAGCAGGAAGATGTGAAGTATTTTAAGATTGGGCCCAGAATTTACCATCTGTGTGGAGAGGGGAAACCAATTTATGGGGACTCACGCATGTCTCATGAATTATTTCACTGATGCAGATCTTTGGGAGAATTTAAACATGGAGATTAGTGTTAGAATTAAGGCCAAAGGAAGAAAGAAAACACTAAAGACTCAGGGAATAAACAAGGCTTTGGTAGAGATGTAAAACTCAAGTAAAAATGACTCTCTCAGAACAATCCCAGGGGCAATTTTGAGTTAGAAATAGAGTTTTCTTCCAACCAGTTTGCCAGGATTCATATAATTAAACTCTCATTTTCCTTTCCATTTGACTACCATACACAATTTTAAGAAATAAGTTAGGTGATTATTTAAATTTTTAATGAAAAATTTCAAACATACAGCAGAAGTTACAGAATTCACAGGGAATAAACGTATACTTACCACTTAGATTCACCACGAACATTTTAATATAGCTGTTTTTTCACATATCCATCCTTCTAACCATCTGTTAATCCATCTTATTTTTAAATGCATTTTAAAGTAAATTATAAACATCAGTAAATTCCCTAAATACATCAGCATGCATATCATTTACTAGAGCTCAAGAAAATGATGATTTTTATAAAGAACTTCAAGAAAAGTTAACGTAAAATTGATCAGGTTCAGATTAAATGGGCAATTTTTTGATGACTGGGGTTGATACTTATACATTTAAATTTGCTGGACAAACATAGGAATGGTGACAGCTATTAAGGATGACTGCAGTGAGGTGAAAGGATCAAATATTGGGTGGGAATTATTCCACAGGACTACAGGGGAAAATTCTAGCACCTTTTGGTTCTCTTTTATATTGATCTACAGAAGCTAAGAACTATTTCTTAGGGCATTGCAACTGCAGAAGGGTCCTTTTTATTTCAGCCCCTGAGTGTGTATGCCACAGGCCTTTGAAAGTAGTCTGCCATCGCATATATTCTGTCTGGTAGTTTCTGACTCATAGGAATGGGCTGTGAAAAGTCTGTGGATGCATTTATTCCATCACTGACCAAGAGTAATGAAGCTTCATCTCCATTTTTGCAGGAACAGCAAATACGGTACGTTAGAGTCACTGGGAAGTGAAGTAATGAATGTTCTCTATATGATATTTTGGCCGGAAATAAAAGCACCAGGAGTCTTTTTAAAAAAGATCGTATAAGAAATTGTTTTGCCCAAGCATTCCAACCTAATCTTATGTCTTATGTTTGAGCAACTCACTGGGTAAGTGAATTTTTATGGCTGTGAGTTTTAAAAGATTCACCTCTGGCTGCATTCTCCCCTGCCTCCTTGGGTGTGGGTGTAGTCGTAGACTGGCCCCATTTTAGATTTCTCAGAGTCCTTAAACCAAGTCCCTTCTAAAGCTATGCATGTGATCTGGTGTGACTTATTCTACAAATTTGCCAAATGTTTAGTTTTATGCTGTTTGTTCTGATTAATTTTTTAATACACATGAATTAAAAATAAAACTAAAATATGAAAGTGAACCCAGTTGACTCTGAGTCCTCCATTTACCAAAAAATAATGGCCTAGGAGGCACCAGTCTTCTCAAGAATGTCTCTAACTGTATAGAACATTCTGTCTTAAGAACAGGAAATCTTTTTTTTTTCCTGAACAAATGAACTTATGCGACAAGTCTTTTCTGAGCACCTACTGTGTGTCAGGCACTGGGGATATATCACGGAAAACAAGATTCCTTATAGCATTTGTAGTTGAAGGTGGGGCATGACAACAGGTAATTCATAAAAACCATGATGAATATTACATAGCATGTTAGAATGTGATAGGAAAAGAAGGAGGGTAAGTGGGGTAAATGGGGTTGGGTGTCCTGGGAGTACAAGGGTGGGTAGCAATTTTAAGTAGAATGGCTGGGGTGGACCTTACTGAGATGGCATTTGAGCAAAGACTTGAGGGAAGTGAGGGAATCAGCCATGTGGATATATGGGGATATATATGATATATGGGACCATATAGCAATGTGTGTGGATATATGGGGACATATGGGCATATATGGATATATGTAGACATAGATGGACAAAAAGGATATATGTGGATATTTGTGGATTTATGTGGATATATGTGGATTTGTGTAGAGGTGTGTGGCTATATACGGATATATGTGAGTATATGGTGATATATGGAGAAGAGCATTTCAGATCAAGGAAACAGTAAGTACAAAGACCCTAAACAGGGAGTATAACTGGCTTATTTGAAGAATAGCCGGTAGGCCAAAGCAATCAAGATCTAATGTGCAAGGGTGAGAGGTGAGTTAGAGAAAACTGGGGCCCAGATTACATAGGACCTTGTAGCCTATTTTGTTTTTTCACTCTGAATGAAATGGGGAGCCACTGAAGGGCTTTGAGCAGAAGTGACTTAGGTATTAAAAGGATTTCGCTGGGGTGCCTGGGTGGCACAGCGGTTAAGCGTTTGCCTTCCGCTCAGGGCGTGATCCCGGCGTTATGGGATCGAGCCCCACATCAGGCTCTTCCGCTATGAGCCTGCTTCTTCCTCTCCCACTCCGCCTTCTTGTGTTCCCTCTCTCGCTGGCTGTCTCTATCTCTGTCGAATAAATAAATAAAATCTTAAAAAAAAAAAAGGATTTCGCTGGATATATGTTGAGAATAGACTTCAGAGAGAAAGGTTCAAAGCAGGGAAAGCCATGGAGATTGTTGTAATAATCAAGCAAGAGAGATGATGGTGGCTTGAACCAGCCTGTTTGCAGTAGAAATGATGAGAGGACCAGTTTCTGTGTAAACAGCTTTAAACTTTGATCCAGCATGATTTCCTGGCAGGTTGGGTGTAGGGTGTGTGTGAGAGAAGAGTTCATGATAACTCCATGGTTTTTTGGTCTGTGCTGTGGGAAGGTTGCAGTTGTCAGGAACTGAGAGAAATGAACAGAGGGAGGGAAGAAGGAAGGGAAACAGAAAAAAAAAAAAAAAGAGCGGAGAAGGGAACTGTTCTAGGTGCTGAGCATGTATTAATAGTAAAGACACAGTCTTAATAAATCCCAGTTATTCTTTGAAATAAATGTACAACTTTCAGAGGAAGAATAGAACAGGAGTGATTTGCCATCAGGCTTGGGTTAAGAAGGTGACGTGTGAACTGGGTTTTGAAAGGTGAATAGAGCCTATCAGGTGTGTGTATATGTGTGGGTGTGTGCATGTGTGCGTGTGTACTGGGGCCAAGGAGTAGTATGCAGCCTTCTAGGTAGAGGAAAGGAATAAGTGACATGTTCTGAATCAACAAAGTCTGAATAGACTTGGCAAACCACACTGGCTTATAATTCTATAAACTCCAGAAAGATTTTTTAGCCTGGTCAGTGCATCTTGCAATCTGTAAAGAAATATCATTACCTTTCCGAGGCCCAGTAGGTTTTGTTGCTGAATTTAGTGGGTATTTTTTCAGTTTGCCTTTAAAAATTTTACTGTACACTATTAAGATATGCAAAAAAAGATACAAAGAACAGTTCAATGGCACTTGAGTTATTTTTAAGCTGAGGCCCTGCAGACAAAAGTGACAGATTCATTCCAAAGAGCATAGACAGCTAAGATTTCATAACATAAGATTTCAAAGAGCTTATCTCATCCAGGTTACCGCCAGCTTGCTGTCACACCTGGTACCCCACTTCTCTGATTTAGGGAATTTTCTCTCACTGCTGTAAAATGTCCGTTCCTACACAAAATCTCACTTTCATTATAGTGTGATTATTTCCTAGACAGAAGCAGAAATGTAGTCAAAGCTCTTGGATTTAAGCAATGCATTTTTTTTTCTTGGAATAAAAAAAATTTTGAGGTTTGGTTCTATCAGTGAGAAAGGATTAAATTGGTTGGAATCTTGTTTTGTAGACGATTTGCTTGACAAAGGTAATGGTAACTCTCAAGTTTTATAGCTTTCTACAAAGTCTTTCCTACCCCATCAGCTTATGCTGTCCTTACAGTAACCCTGCCAGGTAGAGATGGCACAGTATCATTACCTCTATTTTATGCTGACGGAGCTGAGGTTTAGTGAATTCAAGAGACTTCCAAGAAGGTACGTAACAAGAATGTGGCAAGGTTGACACTTGAACCAGAAAATTCAAAGTCAAGTTCTCCACAATTTTTACTGCTCCACACTACATTTTCTTCCAGATCCTGGAGCAACTTTCTTAAAGGACATAAAAGAAATAAGGGACAGGGTGTATAATGCCCTAGACAATTGCAGGGGGCCATCTTGCCCTTATTTACTACCATGACTTGCTCTTTCTATGCTTCTTGGTGATAGGAAGTAGGGAGTGACAGAGCGTCCTGACCTGCCCCAGGTCTTTAGAGGGGCCTGATCTATTTAGTGGATTATAGGCATTCTTCCTGAATGAAACACTTGAGAAAGATAGGGTAGTTATTCCCATCTGTGGCAAAACCAAGCTCATGAAAGCTGGGGAGATGGAGTTTATAAGCTACACATAACTTGAAAGAGTTTGAGTATTCTTTTTCCCTTGGATTAAATCACGCAGCAGTTCAAACATTTATATATATAATGATCACAAAAGGGAAAGATTTATTAGTTTCTTTCTTTTTTTTTTAAAAAGATTTTATTTATTTATTTGACAGAGAGAGAGACAGCCAGTGAGAGAGGGAACACAAGAAGGGGGAGTGGGAGAGGAAGAAGCAGGCTCCCAACGAAGTAGGGAGCGTGATGCGGGGCTCGATCTCAGGACCCTGGGATCACACCCTGAGCCGAAGGCAGATGCTTAATGACTGAGTCACCCAGGTGCCCCAGATTTATTAGTTTCAACAACGTATCCAGCACTGCAAAGATTTTTCGGATCATGGCTCCTCCCTCTGTGTGTTCAGAGCCCAGTAAGGTAGAAAAATGATTAAGCAATGTCAATGCAATAAGGCAAAGGGAGTAGGTGACTTATGAACCAGGCACAGTGGGAAACTAGGTGAATCAGGATATGAAGAGGGCCAAGGATAGTTAAAAACTGCCCAAGAGCTGAGATTCTATTCAGTTCCAAAATTGTCAACACCTCACAAATTGTGTGCTAGTCTTCATATGACCACAGCCGATGGGAGCGTCATGGCCATCAGCACCCATTTCCTGCTTCGCACACTGCCCTGCTGAACTCTGGCATTGCAATCCTTATCCCTCCCTGGAGGAATGCGCCAGGATGTTATTTTTTTTCTGAGGCTTATGACACATTAATTGTCATTGAAATGTTTGACACAGCCTCCCTCAAATATGTTACAACAAAGTTGTGTATATATCCAGCAGTCATAGAATTTGTGAATGGGTACAGAAAGCAAATGCTAATGTTTATGCAATAGGTCAAGGCTAACCTTCGTTTTTCTTAACTGTTAAACATGCTGTGTGTATTCTAATGTGATGTGTATGGAAGAATCCATTTACGTCCCCCAACTGTTTGCCTTCCAGAGCTTCCTGTGGCCCAGATATGGTACACTCCAAGACTGTCTTGTAAGAAAGCCAAATAATACAGAGCTTCCAATAATCATGATTAAGTGACCAGAAAAAAAATTGGAAAAAAAAAAAGAGAGAGAGAACATAGCTCTTTATTATTTTAGGGAATAGAGTATAATTAGAAAGCAAATTGAAAAAAATGTGTTTAAGTTAATTTTGCACATTTGCATTGGGTTTTTCATCTAAATATTTTGAAGCTTCTGCTTACCTCTCAGTCAGGTATGTATAAAGAAAACATTTTTAATTGATTGCTTCTTCCCTTTCCCCACTTAATTGATAATAGACACTTGCTTTTCTCCATGTGGAGCTGAAGATACTGTTGAAAGTAAGTGGAACAGACATCTGTCTGGTTGGGAACCACCGCATGTTAAATGCATAGAAGAGTGGTTTTCAAAGTGTGGTCCCTTGGATCTGCTCCACGTGCAAGTTCTCACCAATCAGAAACTCTGGAGATGGGGGTGCAGGAAGCTGGGTTTTAACAGGTCCTCTGGGTGATTCTGATACAATGCTCAATCTAAGAACCACTGGCATAGAGTATTAGAAATGGCATCTTCTTATTTTATTTTTGAGGGGTCAATAGAGGGAGAACAGGAAACTTGGAGACTGTTATATAAAGCACAGCTGGTTTAATTAAATGCGGTGAAGGTAGCTAATGGTTGAAGACTGAGAAACTCTACTCAGGTCCCCTCTTCTATCCCACCTTCTGAGTTCATGCATGTCAGAAAACCAAAGGTCTCCATTAGATGTATGCCCTCAGAGCTTATGCAGTACAGGTGTGTGAGCTCCCAGAAGGCTTACCCAGGTTCCCTGCACTCCAAAACCTTAGCTCCCAAGGCCTTGGATGAGCTTCATTTGGGGTTGTCCAATACCTTTTCTGAGTCCTTGCATGCACTGTTCCATACCTGGAATTGCCTTTCTCCACTTGCTCGGTTGTAAATCTTTATTCCTCCTTTAAATCTCAACTCCAGCATCATCTGCTCTTTGAAGCCTTCACCAAGTGAAGAGAAATGCTCACCCACTATGTTCCTCAGCACCTTGTACAGATTTCTATATTATTTTGCTCATCCCACAATATTACAATTTACCCATCTCTTTCTCTCCACTAGAGTTCCAAGTTTTCTCAAGAGAACTATTTCTTTAATCTTATTTCTAGAGTCTGACATATTATCTGGGCAACAGTAAACACTCAATAAAAAAGTTGCAAGAGTATTGCAATACTTTTTCCTTCTCTCTATGAATTTTTATAATTCTGATGAACCTTTGAGAGTAAATGGGTGACCTCAAGACCCTCTGCCTCATATTATGTATATTTCTTAAGAACAAGGACATTCTCTTCCATGACTATAACATAATGATCAAACTCAGGAAATATAACATGGATGCAGAATTATTATATAACATTCAGTCCATATTAAATTTTTATGTATTGTCTCCCTTTATGTCCTCTATAGCCATTTTTTTCCAACCCAAGATCATTCATTGCCTTTAGTTTCCACTTCTCCTTAGACTGTCTTAACTTCAGTTGGTTCCTCAGCTTTGCTTTGTTTTTCATGACACTGGTATTTTTGAGGAGCCCAGGTCATTTGTTTTTAGACTGTCTCTGAGTTTTGGTTTGTATGATTGCTTCCTCATTATTAGATTTAAGTCATGGGATTGGAGGAGGACTACCATAAGTGGTGTAGTTTTCTCACGCATCACATCAGGAAGTAATGTGATATTGGTGTACCCTACCATTTTTGGTTGCATCGTGTCCACCATGTTTCTCCCTCGTAAAGGTACTTTTTTGCCCTTTGTAACTTATAAGTAATTTGTTAGGAGATACTTTCAGATGATGGTAAAACCTTGTTCTGCAACATGCTTCTGCCTAATGGTTTTAGCTTCATTTGATGATTCTTCCCTGAATCAATTATTACTATGGTGGTAGCTTGCAAGGTAATTTTTTAAATTGAATGAATCAGTCTTAAAAAATAGATTGTCCTAGTTGACTATTGAACTATTTGATTTCTCTCAGGATACTTTGAGAGAAGTGTCTTTCTACCCTACACCCATTAGAATTATTTCCAGAAAGAGTCAGTATTCCATGTTAGCCCTAGCTAATTGCACTTCATTTAATGGCTTCATTTCTTTTTTCTTTTTGCCTGTACAATGAATCCTACATGTTTAAATGCAAAACCTCTCCAGCAGCTTATATTAGATATAAACATCTGCATGAACAGTATATCCGATATAGGTATTAAGTCCTTAATCTATAGACATGTTCCTTTTCATTAATGTAAATACTCACATGCACAGCTGTAAAATGTTTATAAGCTTTCGGCTTTCCCACTGGATTTCCATAAACAGCCCTGGTACTTTATTTACAACTAACTAAAAATACTTCTCATTTCTTGCCATTAGTTGTATTAATACTAATAATTAGGACATAACAGAATATGAAAATGTAGATACCCTACTTGAAGGTTTTCTATTTCATCTAACATTATTAATCCAAAGTTAAAAAGTCGCATTATAGTATTTTATTGTAACAATACTAATAATAATCATAATAATAACACCTGAATTTGTTTTGGATCATTCTTCCTGGCGCTTTCAAACTCTCAAGATCTTTACTCTCATACTGTCCTTAATCCATTAAAATAGTCTATTTTTTTATGATCATGCATTCATTTGTCATTAGATGAAAATTTATTGGGAAATAGGATATTTATAGTCTTAAAGTATCTTCCCTCAAATTACTTAGATGCCTCTTTGAGGAGGTATTACTGGCAGGTTGGTTTAGAAACTGAGGAACAGAGAAATCTATTGATTTCTAGATTATATGACATCTATTTATTGGAAAATTTTTGGACCAATACCCTGGAGAATGTTTGTAATATAGTGGGCAATGTAGTAGGTGTCCCAAATCAGTACCAAGCCCTTGAGAGTCATCACATAGACCTTAAAAGGTGAACTGGCTAGCTCAAGTCCACAAAGCAAATGGTCAAGCTGACACCAGAATTAAGGCCCGCAGGCTTCTTTTGAGGTCAAGTCTTCTCCCAGTATTTTCTGTTACCGTAAAATAGTAAAATGGTTATCTCACATCCTTGAGTCATTTCTAAGTAGTAAATTAAGCATGTACAGTAGAAATATGTCCTTCGGGAAACAGGATGGTTCCACTTCCACTTTCTGGAAAGAGGGCCTCCACTGTTGGATAGCTGGGATTTCTGGGCATTGTGATATGATTTCCATACAACGTTCCCTTTAAAGGGCCCAAGGCAGCAAAATGATGTAGACACAATGAGATACTCGCCTAAACTCTTTGATACATTTAAAGTTTCCTGAATTTCTTAGTGTTTCTGGTATGTAAAGTTTCTCCCCCCAAATAGATTGTTCAGTTCTCTAAACGTAAAAGCAAGGTTTGTAATTCCATTCTCTGGAGTACCCTGTATTGTACATAAAACTGTGCTCTTTGAAGACAAATTGGTGGATACAGGAACTAAGGGCTTGAGTTCACATTTTCACCCCATGGTAAATTGCTCACAGATCTTCATTTTACATGAGTTGGGGTCTGGAGAGTTGAGTGACAATCCGGACTTGGGGGTTTCCACTGAAGTGTTAGAGTTCCTGTCATGCACTGTCGGAGTCCGGTTACATGGGACAGAGACTGGCAGTCCATGGCCCTGTAGCTGTGGTATGCTACTTAACCTGTTGTGGCCCGATTTCTTCATTTCCATCAACAAGATGAGGGAGTAAGGTCTGCTCTGCTGGCCTTTCCCAGGTTTGAGGTGAGGAACGTGGAGATACCAGCATAGCAACTTACAAAGTGGCAATCAACTGAGAGTGAAAATTAAGTGAATTAAATAAAAAATATAAATATTAGTATTAGTGTATTAGTATTAGTTAGTGTTCCTCTACCTCTACGGATTCTGAGTTCCAAATTAGAGGCAAAACTTCTTTACTTCATTGTGGGTATCCAAGAAAACTTACTTTATTTAACAAGCACTTTAAGAGTGATTTCTATGTACCAGGCAGAGGTGAAGAGTTTTACGGTAATGAGCTTACTTAATCCTGACTGCAAGACTACGAGGTAGATACCATTCTTGTTCCAGTTTTATAAATGGAGAAACTGAGGCACAGGGCAGTGAAGCAACTTGCCCAAGATCAACTATTAAATAGTGGGTCTGGGATCCAAACTCAAACAGTCTATTAAGAATCCTTATTTTTTTTTTTTTTTAAAGATTTTATTTATTTATTTGACAGAGAGACAGCCAGCGAGAGAGGGAACACACAGGGGGAGTGGGAGAGGAAGAAGCAGGCTCATAGCAGAAGAGCCTGATGTGGGGCTCGATCCCATAACGCCAGGATCACGCCCTGAGCCGAAGGCAGACGCTTAACCGCTGTGCCACCCAGGCGCCCCAAGAATCCTTATTTTTAACCCCCTGAGGATGCTGAGGACGGCTGGCTAAAAAGATAAAGATGAGATGTTCCCTGTTCCAGTTGAAACCTCATTCAATGTGAATGCTGTGATCTTCTTATTTTTAAACACATGGACTTCTTTACAGTCAAAAAACAGAAATGGAATTGGGACTGGATAATTTTCATGGAGGCCTTCAGAAATGAATCCAAGTTTAGGGGAGGGAAGTCTGATATTCGGCTTCTTCTGGGAGCATAAAATATTTTCAGGCTATCCTGATTTTATCAGGCAGATGTGCTCCTGAGATATTTGAATATTTCAGCATGCCACAAATATTTATAAGGTCATCCAATGCTTGTATAAAAATACAAGCAAAATCATCCAGAAATGTTTATGTTCCACCAAACGAATTCAGTGTGTGAAACAGAAATTCTACCCATGCCCCATATGCTTTATCCTTTTATAGTCATATCTGGACAACTTTAAACAGTGAAGTCTGAGGTGTACACTCTGGGTGTTTACAGAACTCTTCCTGAGTTGGGTCAGCAAGACCATCTTCCTTGCATAATTGAAACAATGTAGCAAGAAGCCCTTTATTTTATTTTATTTTATTTTATTTTATTTTATTTTATTTTATTTTATTTATTTTTTATCAAGTTTCTGTTGGTCTGGGAAAAGACATGGGTCTAAATATATTTCTAAAAATCAACTTTTTGAGATATAATTAACAAATGATGTGATGATCTCATTTTAAACGTATGAAGACAGAATTTTAATTATGAGGTTTCTTTTTTTTCCCCTAGGTCCATATCCAGAATGGAGACTTGGAAGGTGTTTTGGGAGTTCATCTTTCTGTCAGCTAGTTTTGGCTTCATCAAGTCACAGAGAATTGGTAATGCATCGGATTCTCTAAGCCAAAAATGATGACCTTGCCAGGGATCTATGGTAGTGACAATCTTTAAAGAAAATAGTACAGAAGTTTCATAATTAATGGAAGGGAAATTCTTCTTTTCAGGAGAGCTTAGAATCTAGAGGCTTTTAGTGAACAGAGCGCACTTGATTTTTTTCAAAGTTTAACCTCAAATGCCAAAAAAATAGCTATTAAAAAATGCTATACTTCCGAATGTATTACCAGGCTCTCAAGTGCTTTTGTAAACACGGGTCTATTCTCTTGACTCTGCATTTCGCTTGGTCTCCTTTGGCAGAGCCATTCTGAGAGGTAATTGTTGTCACAAGATGGAGAGCGTCACTAAACGCCAGTGACACCTCTGCAATTTTTTTTGCAGTCGTTTTAACAGATTGTTGTGACTTTTCTTGATGAAAGTCTCATGAAGAGAAGATTGAGTAGCCTGAACCCCCACTGAGGCAATATTGAGGTTTAAATATTTATATATAATTACACTGACTGTTATTTGTTGGAAAAAAAACCCCACGAAGCTCTCTAAATTTTCCCTCCAGCTCTGACTCCCCGCTCTTGTGACAGAAGCTGCGACAGTCAGTCTTTTCATGTTTCAGACACCTTCTAAAATGGCAAAGGGCTGGTGGAGGGGTTAAGAAAAATAACGACGTATGAAAATTAATACATTGTTCAAGGTGCACATCATGGAACCCATACTTATTTGCCTGAAAACCTGTTCCACAGAACTGTGAGTTTTCTCCTGATCGGAAAGATCAGGAAAACACTTTCATGTCTGTGTTTGGTCTCTAAAAAGAGATGTTAAGGGGACAAACCAGTCAGCCATTCCTGGAGCACTCACTGAATTCTCTCAACAGGATTGCATTCTGGAGTGCCAAAGGGAAACAGAGCTTAAAGGTCCATGAGCTCATTTATGATCTGTCTTTTCGAAAATCATGATTCCACTTGGCTTTATGACTAAGATTAGGCAAACTCTGAGAAGTGGGACTCTGGACTCTAGACATGATTTAGTGTCCCTGGAGCACACCACCCTTCGTCACCCCTTCTCTGCCTAAACTCCTACAAGGTCTTTGCCTTTTTATAATATGGACTTTTTTTTTTAATGATTTTTTATTATATTATGTTAGTCACCATACAGTACACCCCTGGTTTTTGATGTAAAGTTCCATGATTCATTACTTGCGTATAACACCCAGTGCACCGTGCAATACGTGCCCTCCTTACTACCCATCACCGGCCTATCCCATTCNGCATTCCCACCAACAATGTAGGAGGGATCCCCTTTCTCCACATCCTCTCCAACAATTGTTGTTTCTTGCCTTGTCTATCTTTGCCATTCTAACTGGCGTAAGGTGGTATCTCAGTGTGGTTTTGATTTGAATTTCCCTGATGGCTAATGATTTTGAACATTTTTTCATGTGTCTGTTAGCCATTTGTATGTCTTCATTGGAAAAGTGTCTGTTCATATCTTCTGCCCATTTTATGATTTGTTTATTTGTTTCTCGTGTATTGAGTTTGAGAAGTTCTTTGTAGATCTTGGATACCAGTCCTTTATCTGTGGTGTCCTTTGCAAATATATTCTCCCATTCCGTGGGCTGTCTCTTAGTTTTTTTGACTGTTTCCTTGGCTGTGCAGAAGCTCTTTATCCTGATAAAGTCCCATAAGTTCATTTTATCTTTTATTTCTCTTGCCTTTGGCGATGTGTCGTGAAAAAGGTTGCTCTGGCCGATGTCATAGAAGTTGTTGCCTATGTTCTCCTCTAGAATTTTGATGGATTCCTGTCTCACATTGAGGTCTTTCATCCATTTGGAGTTTATTTTTGTGTATGGTGTGAGAGAGTGGTCAAGTTTCATTCTTTTGCATGTAGCTGTCCAATTTTCCCAGCACCATTTATTGAAGAGACTGTCTTTTTTCCACCGGATGTTTTTTCCTGCTTTATCAAAGATTAGTTGCCCAAAGAGCCGAGGGTCCATTTCTGGGTTCTCTATTCTGTTCCATTGGTCGATGTGTCTGTTTTTGTGCCAGTACCATGCTGTCTTTGTGATCACAGCTTTGTAGTACAGCTCGAAATCCGGCATTGTGATGCCCCCAGCTTTGTTTTTCCTTTTCAACAGTTCCTTGGAGATTCGGGGCCTTTTCTGGTTCCATACAAATTTAAGGACTATTTGTTCCAGTTCTTTGAAAAATGTCCTCGGTATTTTGATCGGGATAGCATTGAAAGTGTAGATTGCTCTGGGTAGTATGGACATTTTAACTATGTTAATTCTTCCAATCCATGAGCATGGAATATTTTTCCATCTTTTTATGTCTTCCTCAATATCTTTCAAAAGTGATCTATAGTTTCTAGGATATAGGTCCTTTACGTCTCTGGTTAAGTTAATTCCAAGGTAACGTATGGTTTTTGGTGTTATTGTAAATGGGATGGATTCCCTAATTTCTCTTTCTTCAGTCTCGTTATTCGTGTATAGAAATGCAACTGATTTCTGGGCATTGATTTTGTATCCTGCCACCTTACTGAATTGTTCTATAACTTCTAATAGTTTGGGAGTGGATTCCTTTGGGTTTTCCATATAGAGTATCATGTCATCTGCAAAGAGAGACAGTTTGACTTCTTCTTTGCCGATTTGGATACCTTTGATCCCTTTTTGTCTTCTGATTGCTGTTGCAAGGACTTCTAGTACTATGTTGAATAATAGTGGCGAGAGTGGGCATCCTTGTCGTGTTCCTGATCTTAAGGGAAAGGCTTCCAGCTTTTCCCCATTGAGAATAATGCTTGCAGTAGGCTTTTCATAGATGGCTTTTATGAGATTGAGAAATGTACCCTCTATTCCTACACTCTGAAGGGTTTTAATCAGGAAAGGATGCTGTATTTTGTCAAATGCTTTTTCTGCATCTATTGAGAAAATCCTATGATTTTTGAATTTTTTTTTCTGGATAAAAACTGTGACGCTGATTGATTTGCGAATGTTGAACCACGCTTGCATCCTAAGGATGAATCCCACTTGGTCATGATGGATAATCCTTTTAATGTACTGTTGGATTCTATTAGCCAGGATCTTGTTGAGGATTTTGGCGTCCATATTCNTTAATGTACTGTTGGATTCTATTAGCAAGGATCTTGTTGAGGATTTTGGCATCCATATTCATTAGAGAAATCGGTCTGTAATTCTCCTTTTTGAGGGGGTCTTTGCCTGGTTTGGGGATCAAGGTAATATTAGCCTCATAGAATGAGTTTGGTAGCTTTCCTTCTGTTTCTATTTTTTGAAATAGCTTTAGGAGAATAGGTATTATTTCTTCTTTGAATGTTTGGTAGAATTCCCCAGGAACACTGTCCGGGCCTGGAGTTTTGTTTTTTGGAAGGTTGTTTATCACTGACTCAATGTCTTCATAATTAATTGGCCTGTTTAAAAAATCAATTTCTTGGGGCGCCTGGGTGGCACAGTGGTTAAGCGTCTGCCTTCGGCTCAGGGCGCGATCCCAGCGTTGCGGGATCGAGCCCCACATCAGGCTCCTCCACTGTGAGCCTGCTTCTTCCTCTACCACTCCCTCTGCTTGTGTTCCCTCTCTCACTGGCTGTCTCTATCTCTGTCAAATAAATAAATAAAATCTTTAAAAAAAAATCAATTTCTTCCTGTTTCAGTCTTGGTAGTTTATAGGTTTCCAGGAAGGCCTCCATCTCTTCCAGATTGCTTAATTTATTGGCATAAAGCTGTTGATAAAAGTTTCNCAGATTGTTTAGTTTTTTGGCATATAGCTGTTGATAAAAGTTTCTAATTATCCTTGCAATTTCAATGGTGCTGGTCGTGACCTCTCCGTTTTCAGTTATAATTTTAATAATCTTAGTCCTTTCTCTTTGTTTTTGGGTAAATCTTGCCAGTGGTCTGTCAATTTTATGGATTCTCTCAAAGAACGAGCTTCTAGTTCTGTTGATCTGCTCTACTGTACTTCTGGTTTCTAATTCATTGATTTCTGCTCTAATCTTGGTCAACTGCTTCCTCGTCTGATTATTGAGAGATATGATTTTAATGATGCCATGTTGCCAGTACAGTCTTTGTTTCTATCAATTGTGACTTTCAGTTCTGTATCACTCTTGGGCCTTTTTACTTTTATAGAACCCCCCTTATTGTCTCCTGTAGGACTGGTTTCGTGGTTACAATATTGGTCAATGACTGGTGATTCTGGAAAGTCTTTATTTCTCCATCAATTCTGAATGACAGCCTTGCTGGATAAAGGATCCTTGGCTGCATGTTTTTCTCTGAAAGAGCTTTAAAAATGCCCCCCCAAGCCTTTCTCTCATTCCAGGTCTCTGTAGACAGGTCTGACGTAATCCTGATACCTTTGCCTTGGTACGTGAGAAATTTCTTTGCCCTGGCCGCTTTCAATACTGTATCCTTGGATCTAATATTTGCGAATTGCACTATGACATGCCGTGGCATAAGTTTGTCATGGTTGAGCTTGGATGGGGTCCTCTCTGACTCTTGGACACAAATGTTTGTTTCCTTTGCTAGATTAGGGAAGTTTTCAGCTACAATTTGTTCAAATATCTCTTCTAGACCTCTGTTTTTCTCCACTCCCTCGGGCATGCTGATGATTCTGACATTGGAACGTTTCATTGAGTCAGTAATCTCCCGTATTCTACATTCGTGGGCATGGATTTTTTTAAGACCAGCTTCTATTTTCGTTTTTTCTTCTACTAACCCATCCTCCAATTCGCTAACGCGTTCCTCTGCCTCGGTGACCCTGGCCGTCAGAGCCTCTAGTTTTGACTGTATTTGGCCCATAGAATTTTTAATTTCTGTCAGGCTCGCTCTCATTTCTGCCCTTAGGGATTCTATATTCTCAGCAACGCTTTCTCTGATGCTTTTTTCAAGTTTACTCATCATCTTGACCATTGTTGCTCTGAATTCCATTTCTGATAATTGGGATACATCCATATGTATTAATTCTGTGGCCGAGGCCAATTCTGTGGCAGAGGCCACAGACTCATTATTCTTTTCTTTGCTGGGGGGGACTTCTCCTTCTCGTCATTCTGATGAGGAGAGGTTGTGGGGTTGTCCAGAGCCCACGTTATTGACTGGGACCCAGGCCGTGCGCCCTTGTTTTATAGGGATCCTAGGGATGTGGGCTCCTTGATTTTTCAGGCTGCCTTCTGGGGGAGGGGCCTGCCGCGTGGATACTCAGGCAATCCCGTTTGGGTGGAGTCTCCGTGTCCCCTGCGAGGGGGGATGGGGATGGGCACACTGTGAGCCGGTATTTCCAGGCTTTTGTTCTCTGGCTGCTTTCCCTGGCGGTTTGCTGTGCCTCTTCTGAGAGTCAGAGCAGCAGTAGCCGAATCTCAGCCTCTGTCTCAGAACAGAGGGATTTCGGACCGTTCTCCACTGATGTTCTGGACACTTTAACTCTGTTTTTGTTGGTGCTGCTCAACCCTGCTGCGTCCCGGGATGTGCGCCCCACACCCAGCATCCCAGCCCTCACTTCCAGGGCTGGCGCGTCTGTGTCCTTTTTGTTTCTGACACCACCAGCCACCAGCTGCCAGCCGCCCCCCCACGCTCTCCGAAGCTCCGGCCCTCATTCTGGTCGCGTGCGTTCCCCGGCTCACGGTCTCAGTCTGCTGTCTCACTGGTGGTGCCCGTCGGAGGGTGCGCCTGCTCCCCCGTGCAGGTGGCTACCGCTTCCCTGCACCAAAACGCGGCGACTCCCTCCCCCTTCCGTTTATCTTCCTATATCTGTGCGCGGTTTCACGGCTCCCCGCTTCATACCTCAATACTCAGCGCTGGAGATGTTCATTTGTAGAGATCCAGATGTATCTTCATGTGTCTCAGGCTGATTCCGTGGATGTTCAGGCTGGTCTGGTACCTATCCAGCTCGACTCAGGGGACCAGCTAAAAAGGAGTCCCCTACTCCTCCGCCATCTTAACTCCTCTCTATAATAAGGACTTTTAATTTAACCTTCTTTATGGCAGTCCAGAGTATGAACCGGGTTTCAGAAGACCTGGTTTCTAATACTGGCTGTTCAAACTGATTCATGTGAGTTACTTTACCTTTCTAGGTGTTCTTTCCCTTATCTGTGAGATGGATAAATTGGGTTCATTCTTCTATACTTGCATTTTTCAATACAGTGGCCACCAGTCGCATGTGACTATTTAAATTAAAATTCAGTAAAATGTTAAATTTATTTTCTCATTTGTGCTAGTTACATTCCAAGTGCTCAATCACTTGGAATTAATCACTTGTTATATTTTCATATGTTGTTACTTTTCTTAACCCCCCCACCAGCCCTTTGTCATGTACCTAATGACTACAGTATTGTATTACATAATCCCATAGGATTCTTTCTAGCTCTTAAAATGTTCTGATTCCCTTATTTGGTTTCATTAATGTTCAGCATTTCTGTTCTTGTTAATGATATCTTCTCCCTTTGTCCCTCCCTCTCTCCTTCTCTCTTTCCCAAATATTTCCTTCCTTTTTTTTTTTTAAAGATTTTATTTATTTATTTGACAGAGATGGAGACAGCCAGCGAGAGAGGGAACACAAGCAGGGAGAGTGGGAGAGGAAGAAGCAGGCTCCCAGCCGAGGAGCCCGATGTGGGACTCGATCCCGGAATGCCGGGATCATGCCCTGAGCCGAAGGCAGACGCTTAATGACTGCGCTACCCAGGCGCCCCTCAAATATTTCCTTCCTTAAATATTTGTTTGGGTGACTACTCTATCCTAGACACCTGAGTGATGGACAAACAACAAAAGATATGATATCGGTTTGCATGGAAAGCACTGTCTAGTTGAGGAGATGGCCATTAGTTGAATAAGCACATTGATGAATATTACATTACACACCAAGATGAAAGAATATGATTCTATGGGAATTAATCAGAAAAAAAAGAAAGAGAGAAAGGGAAAGAAACTTGGTGCCATGTAGGCGCCACATGGCAGCTGTGAGAACTCAGACAAAGGAGCCTGGACAGCAGAGAGTAAAGTGGAGAGGGGAGAGTGAGTGCAGGGCCAGCCCCAGCCAGTATTTTAACCTTCCTGGCACAAGACCAAATGCAAGATGTATTTAATCAGCGTGGGATAATCATGCCCTGGTTTTGAGCCACTTGAAACTAACATCCTCTTCAGCTGGTTTCTCTCTCATCACTGATTCATGGGTTCTCCTACCATCAGCACAGACAATCAAATTGGGAAGTGTGGGGGAAAAGTCATGCCGGTTACTGACGAACAGAGAGATCATAATCACCTCTTCCCTTTTTTCGGTCTACACAAGCACAATGTTTAATCTGTGTATTTACTTCTTGTCACAGAAATGCAGTGTTTGGGTTGGAAGAGACCAGGTCATCTGGTCAAACCCTTATTGTAGGGAGATGCAATCTGAGAAGCAGAAAGACGGGCTCTTGGCTCAAATCCCGCAACCACCTGGCGTCTGATCCCTTCCATGCTGGAGACCAGGGTGGGCCCAGCTGGAGCCCCCTTCGCTCTGGCCACTGTTGGGGTTGTGGTTTCCGGGATTGGGATTGGGTTTGGGAGAAATAATTGTGCAGTGCAGGATTGAGTTCAGGGAGCCAAAGGACAAATAGGAGCCACACTTATGGTAATGCCATGAGATAAAACCAACAGGGGCTGGTGGTAGCGAGGGAGTGCCAGAGGTCAAACCTAGAAAGCATATGTTTAAGGTCAGGTTCTCGAGATGCAGAGCCTGGGACAGGGATTTGGTGAATGTGTCATTGTGAGGGAGTACTCTTCAGGACAGACTTGTAAGGGAATAAGAGCAGTGAGATAGGCTGGGGGTGAAGAAGCCAAGCAAGGATGTAGCCTCAGGTAACACCTGGCATTGACCTGAGCCATGGAAGATGCTGGAACATAAATGGCACCATGAGTTGTTTCAGTGAAGGCAAGGGGGCCAGGTGTTTGTAACCCCAGATGATTGACCATTGGCCACCCACGTGGTGTCACTTTCCAGGTGTCTCCAGATGTGACTACTCTGCTCCCTTCAGCTATGGACAGGTCCCTAGACAAAGTGTCAGGGGGGAGCAGTTAGTTGTAGCACTTGAAGCAGCTGGGACACAGGTGTGCCAGCCCAGAAAGATCTAGGTGGGGCACCAACAGCATCCTCTACTAGTCAAAAGTATTTTATTAAGTTTAAGGGATGGTTGGAGGGCTATGGTCGGGAATCTCACTGAGGGGGTCAGATGTCTGTTCGAATGAAACAGAGAGTGGCAGGTGAACAAGGGTAGATGGTGGCCATGAGGAAGCAAAGGAAGATGACGATATGCTTAGGCCGTGCATATTAGCTCTTGTCCCAGAGCTGTGCAGGCCAGTCCGCGGGCTTTGAAGGCAACCAATGGGGGGAGATAGAGTCACAGGCAGTAGCTATCAGTTTTGTGCTGTTTTGTCTTGAATCGACTCTCTTCCCCAGTCTGCAGGGAGGCTTCTGTGGGAGATGTCGTGTTTCTAGTGGACGCCAACATCAACCCCCAACACACCCGCAGCGTGCGGAACTTCTTGCACATCATGGTAAACAGCTTCAATGTCAGCAAAGACGCCATCCGCGTGGGGCTGGCTCAGTACGGCGACGTGCCCCATTCCGAGTTCCTACTTTCCACCTACCCCCGCAAAGGCGATGTGTGGAAACACATTCAAAGGATTCAGTTTAGGCCTGGGGGCCGCAGGTTGGGCCTGGCCCTGCAGTTCCTTCTAGATGAGCACTTCCAGGCAACAGCGGGGAGTCGGGCGAGCCAGGGCGTGCCTCAGGCGGCCGTGGTGATCAGCAGCGGCCCCGCGGAGGACCGCGCGCAGGACGCCGCCGGGGCCCTGAAGAGGGCGGGCGTCCGACTCTACACCGTTGGTGTCAAAGACGCAGTTTTGGCGGAGCTCAAGGAGCTTGCGAGCAGCCCGGAGGAGAAGTTCGCCTCTTTTGTTCCCAACTTCTCCGATCTGGGCAGTCATGCTCAGAAGCTGCGGCAACAGCTCTGCGACACTTTGGCAAAGGCGACTCAACCTGTTGACAACGTCTTTCCAGGTACAGAGACTTTCCCCTTCCTGTTTCTGGTATAGAAGTCACAGGGCTCCAGGCTTTATCTCTTCTTCATCTCTCCCACTGTCCTTATTTTCCGTACGTGTGTATGTTGAATTTTAATATCACAATCTCATTAAACTATCTGTACTCTGTGCGCCTCTCCAATCATTGACCAGAGACTTACCAACTTTTAAAATACAACTCGTGGGCCATATGCGGGTTCTATACGCAGATGTAACGTGGGTCCATTTTTGGAGGAAGAATATTTGTTCCTAGAGTGATGTTATTCCTAGATTAACTTATCCATGTTGCCTGGGTGAGGGGCAGAGGAAGAGACAGGGGACAGTGGATCCTCCAGGCAGCTTGCTTATTTTATTGCCAGTGTGTTGGTATAAAGTACTGGTTATGAAGATGAATTTAAGGAAAAGTAAGGTCTGGGTTCAATTCCACTTCTTCACTTTTTAACTGTGTCAATTTGAACAAGTTACTTTATCTCTTTGAATGGAAATTTTCTTCCTAGGATGGTAGTACCTGCCTCAGAGATTTGTTGAAATCATTAAATAAAATTATGCAAGTCAGGGGCACCTGGGTGGCTCAGTCGTTAAGCATCTGCCTTCGGCTCAGGTCATGATCCCAGCATTCTGGGATCAAACCCCGCATCCGGCTCCCTGCTCGACAGGAAGCCTCCTTCTCCCTCTCCCACTCCCCCTGCTTGTGTTCCCTCTCCCGCTGCCTCTCTGTCTGTCAAATAAATAAACAAAATCTTTAAAAAAAGATAAATTATGCAAGTCAGGTGCTTATCACAGTGCTCAGCCCATCAGAGGTGATAGTATTATGGTCATTATCTGTGATGTTGTAATTGTCATTAGCTTTGTTCTTCGGTTGGTGGTGATGGGGCAGAGACTTGCAGAAATCCTTTATGAGGTAATTACTTAATTCTATGAGAAAGCAAAGAAGTTTGAACAAAGGAAGAGAAGCTTGCCACTGGTTTTCATCAAAACGCATAAGAGGATAGAGCCTTTATCACTTACTCATTATTTTGGCATTTCTACATGAGGCATAAGGTAGGTAAATTGGAAGAACTGCTAAAACTTTTCACCCATTTGATGCTGCAGGTGTATGGTGGTAGTAGTGCATTTGTACGACCAAATTATATACCTTGCTTTTGTGTATCACTTCAGTGTTTCCAAAAGGTTTTATATACTTAGTAATACTAACTACCATTTTCTTGGTACTATATAGTTTGCCAAACTTGTTTACATTGCCCATCTGACTGATAAATACATACACAAGGCGATTCTTTGTTAGACCCATAGGGATGTGTATGATACATAGAGAAATTAGTATTTACTTTTACATAGGTATGTAAGGCAACTGGTATTATTATTTGCATTTTTCAAGTGACGAAACTGAAGCCAAAGGTAACATAACTGGGTGGTAGAGCTAGGATTTGATCCCAGGTTTTTAAGACCAGATCCATTCTAAGAGGACAAGTGTCGTAGATTGTGTTCCCCAGAAGCAGAGCTTGAAGCAAGGATTTGGATATACATTATGTTTTATGAAAGAGCTCCCAGAGGTTTGGTAAGGATGTTGGGGGTGCAGGACAGAGAGATAGAGGAAAGAAAGGAAGAATGTAATCTCAGGCCAAAGTTCCAGAGGGTAGTTTTAACTTGATCCTACAGGAGAACTCAGGAATACAAATTATGCTTCAGCTAGGCTTTCATATATTGTAGGCAAAGCAGTTCCAGGAGCTGAAGGGAAGTCCTCCAAAGAACAGTGTACAGAAATGGTAAAAAGGAGTTCAAAAGGACCTGGGCAGAGCACAAATAATGTCTGCTACAGTAGAGTATCTTATTTTATCCTCAGAACAACTCTGTGAGAGTGGGAGGGCTGGTATAAAGGTTTCAGTGATGCAGAGCAGAAAACCGAGTCTCAGAAAGGTGGGTAATAAATAGGTCATAGGGCTCCTAAGTGGTGGAGCTACAATGATGTGTCTAATGGAATACAGGACATATTCCAGCTTTCTGACCTCTTGGTACCAGCACACTTGTAGAGATGAAGTTTGTTACCACTGGAAAGAGGACAACCCCTTTCTCAGCATGCTGCTACATTTATAGAAGGGGTTTTCTTCTTTACAAGATTCAAGGGATTGTCCAAATGGGTTCCAAGACTGGACATATCAATAGAACAGGACAGAAGCCTCAGAAGATAATGGAGGTGAGGGAATGAAAAGCATAGGGAATATTGTCACTTCTCTGAGCACTGTCATTTAGGATGTCTGAGGACCATAGAGTCTAGTCTAACTGGCCCTGCTCTCCTTTCTGTACACCATTCAGCCCCATTGGTTCTAAGCATCTTAAGTGGAGATCCACAGACTCCATGCCTTTTGTTCTCTTTCTTCCAGCTTGCAAAGAGGCAGTCCTGGCAGACATTGTCTTCCTAGTAGACAGCTCAACCAGCATTGGACCCCAGAACTTCCAGAAAGTGAAGAACTTCCTTTACTCTGTCGTCTTGGGGCTTGACATCAGCAGTGACCAGGTCCGAGTGGGACTTGCTCAGTATAATGACAATATCTACCCAGCCTTTCAGCTGAACCAGTACCCTCTGAAGAGTGTGGTCCTGGAGCAGATCCAGAATCTTCCCTACCGTACAGGAGACACAAACACAGGGAGTGCCCTGGAGTTTATCAGGATGCACTACTTGACTGAGGCAGCTGGCAGCCGGGCCAAGAACAGGGTTCCTCAGATAGTTATCCTGTTGACAGATGGGGAGTCAAATGATGAAGTCCAGGAGGCAGCTAACAAGTTAAAAGAAGATGGAGTGGTTGTTTATGTGGTAGGGGTCAATGTCCAGGACATCCAGGAATTGCAAAAAATAGCCAGTGAGCCATTTGAGAAGTATCTCTTCAACATTGAAAACTTCAACACCCTTCAGGATTTCTCAGGAGGCATTCTTCAGACTCTGTGCTCAGCAGTGGAGGGTAAGATAAAAGGTAAGAAGCTGTGTCAAAACCCAACATTCCAACCAGGACCCTAATTACGGTATGAGCCAGGGTGCACTGAGTATAGTAGGAGGGCAGGAGAAGGAGCTGGCTGCCATCACTGGAGAATCGGGGGGGACTTCCTAGGTGAAGGAACATCAGAGCTGGGGGTTGAAGAATGAATGTAGTTCTCATGGGTAGAAAAGGACACCCTGCCATGTTGTTCAGAGGAAGTCCAGAAGACCTATGTTCTTGGTCCTGCCTGTGCCACTTTCTAGTTAGGTGAGTGTGGACAAGCAGGTTTACTTCCTCACTTCAATGTTTTCGTCCATACAGTGAAGATAATAACACTTGCCTAGTAGGATGGTTTGTGGGGATTAAATCAAATAACGTGTATAAAAATTGCTACACAGAATAACTGCTCTATGTTCATTTCCTTTGTCTCTTCCGTTGGTGGAAGATGAATAGACGAAGAGGTGCTATAGTCTAATAAAGCAGACAACAAAGGCAGCAGCGTGTGAGAGGGAGAGAGCCCTGTGATAGGCTCACACAAAGGAGATGGAAGTACAATATGTACATTGTTTCATAAATATAGTACCTCTCCCTCTTATATTCCCCGCATCCTTGTATTCAGTTTTCATGAGATCTTGCTTTGATTTACTTTCTTCTCTATGTCTTTTCCTTCTTCCTCCTCTCTTCAATTCCAGAATTCACCCAGGCTTATGCAGATGTGGTCTTTCTTGCTGACACCTCCCAGGGCACATCACCGGCCAGTTTCCAGTGGATGCAAAATTTCATCTCCAGGGTGGTTGGCCTGCTGGATGTTGGCAGGGACAAGTACCAGATTGGGTTGGCTCAGTACGGTGGTCAAGGTCACACGGAATTTTTGCTCAATACCTACCAGACCCGGGATGAGATGATTGTTCACATCCGTGACCACTTTTTGCTCCGGGGTGGCTCCAGGAGAACGGGCAAAGCTCTGCGATACCTTCATCAGACCTTCTTCCAGGAGGCAGCGGGAAGCCGGTTTCTCCAGGGTGTTCCCCAGTATGCAGTGGTCATGACCTCAGGCAAATCCGAGGATGAGTTCTGGGATGCCGCACAGACATTGAGGGAGCGAGGCGTGAAAGTCATGTCTGTGGGTGTACAGGACTTTGACAGACAAGAACTGGAGGGGATGGCAACTCCACCCCTTGTATATGAGATGCAAGGACAAGATGGAGTCAGACAGTTGATGCAGGATGTGGGTGTGGTGATCCAAGGGACCGGGCAACCCGGGTTCAGGATTGCGTCTGAGAAAGAACCTGTAGTAGGTAAGGTTTGGTCCCTACATGTGTGAGCCACTGGGAGGTCTCAGAAGCTCTGGGGAAAGAGCAGAGAATGGGGGCATTCCGGATTCCTCAGTACTGGGAGACCAGCACCAGTGCATGGGGAAGAGGAGGTGGCATGGGGCCTCCTCAGGAACACCCCTTATATTAGTTAACTATGGTCACAGTGAGGCTGCATAAGAAGCCATCCAAAGACTCAGTGACTGAAAAGAATCATTTATTTTCACTGATCTGCTGGGGATCAGCTGATCTTTGTTGGACTCAACCGAATGGCTTTGCTGATCTTGCCTAGGCTTGTTCGCAGATTTGAGATTTAGCTGAGGGTTGGTTGATTTACATTTGGCCCTGTTCCATAGCTCTCATATTCCTCCTGGGATTATTAGGCTAGTCTGGGCATATTATTCCCATGGTAATTGCGGAGATGCAAGAGAGAAAACCCAATTCCACAAGCACTTTTTAGACCTCTGCTTCATTATCTGCTAGCATGCCATTGGCCAAGCCAGTCATATAGTTATGCTGTCATCAGTGGAGTAAGAAAGTATATCCCTCCCATGGAAGTGAGGCGTAGGAGTGAATATCTCTGAACAACAATTCAAGTTACCATATGCCTTTTCTAGGGGAAGAAACATTCAGGCTTCTCCCCAGAGAAGTTGGTGTTCAAAATGCTCAAGAGAGGTGCTATTAACATTTTGAATGAGACATTCATAGTGTAGGACTGTACTGTGAATTGTCAGAGGTCTAACATTTCTGGTCCCTGCCAGTAACATCCCCAATGACAATTCAAAACACTGCCATATATTTCAAAATGCCCCCTGGGGATGAGAACCATTGAACCTTATCTCCTGCTAAGTCCCTTTGTACATTCTAACCATTAGCCAAGCTGAACCACTCACCATTGGCTATGTATATGTTATACTTTCCCACCACTGTCTGCCCTTGAATACACTGTTCCACCAGCCGGGATGCCCATGGGCAAAACCTTATCCTTCAGTTGTTAAGTTAGCCTCTTGGGAGAGCTTCTGGTTGATCCTCACAACAGAAGTGATAAATTCCTCCTCTCCCTGAACTATCATGGCTCTGCCCAGACCTCTCAACATGTCGAGCTTGAAAGCCCTTGGAATTTTATTTTATTTTATTTTATTTTATTTTATTTTATTTTATTTTATTTTATTATTTTNCACCCCTCATTTAACATAATATTCTTTTTTTTTTTTTTAAATATTTTATTTATTTATTTGACAGAGAGACAGCTAGTGAGAGAGGGAACACAAGCAGGGGGAGTGGGAGAGGAAGAAGCAGGCTCATAGCAGAGGAGCCTGATGTGGGGCTTCGATCCCATAACGCCGGGATCACGCCCTGAGCCGAAGGCAGACGCTTAACCGCTGTGCCACCCAGGCGCCCCAAGCCCTTGGAATTTTAAAGTCAGAAGAGACAAACACATGTGAGACAAGATGAGGAGAATCCAAGAAGGGATAATAAGGAACTAAGAAGCACCTTACAAGAGACACTACACTAAGTAGAAGTAGAATAGGAGGTAATGGAGAATCTGGCCTGGGAGGAATCGTGTTGGTCCCTGCGTAATGGGCATGGTCTTAACATATAGGGACAAGGGAAGAGCCTACCCTTGGTAAGGGGAAGAGCATCGGTAAGGGTGTGGAAGTGGGAATGGGCTGGATAAATATGGAAGAAAGTGAAAAAATGGAGCTGATTGGAGGAGGGGGGAGGGTTTGGAGGTAGTGAGAGTTGAGATTAATGAGGTAGGATGGGCCCCAAGGGTCCCAAAGTCCCTGAGAAGTAACTGTAGGCTTTTAAGCAGGAAAAATGACATGACTGAAGTGGTCTTTAAGGAAGGCTTCAGAAGGCAGGCTGAATTCCACATGACACTTCAGACTCAGCAAGACTGGAGGGCTGAGCTGTCATCTGTCCACGTAGGGAGGAGCCACTTGGGTCTAGACCAACGGTGGCTCTGATAATGAGGAAAGGGAATGAATCTTGAAGACAACTTGAAAGAATACAGTTGACCCTTGAACAACTCAGGGGTTAGAGGCCCTTACCCCACTCCCAGGGCTAAAAATCTCCATATACATTTTGACTTTGCCAAAACTTAACTACTAATAGCCTGCTGTTGACCAGAAATCTTACAGGGAGCCTAAACATTAGATTAACACATTTTTGTGTGTTATATGAATCATATACTGTATTCTTCAATAAAGTAAGCCAGAGAAGAGAAAATGTTATTAAGAAAATCATAAAGATGAAAAAATACATTTATAGTACTGTACATTCATTTATTGAAACAAATCTGCATACAGGCAGGCTGAGCCAGGGCTGCACAGGTTAGGCGTGGCATGGGGATGGCGATGTTCTACAGCTTGGTGGTTTCGAATGGGTAGAGCCAGCTGCCAGGCGGGACCGTGGCTGATGGCAGTAAACTTGAGGTGTAGCATAGCTGCCCCACCTGCCTGGAGGTGTAGCACTAGTCTGTGGCCATGGGCAGCTGTGGCCCCCCATGAATGCACTAGCTTCTGGAAGGTGGAGGGGCAGGGGCCCCACCATGGAAAGGGGTCTGTCTGAGACCCCGGCGAGTGAAGGACCAAGTGGGAGGGTACGGGTTTATCAGGGGCTCGGGTCTTCCTGCACAGTGCCATCCCTGCCCTCTGTGCATGTTCCCCTGCTTCAGCCCAGCCTCCTGCCCCAGCCCTGACACTTTACCCCACCACCCCATGGACACACAGGGCAACCCACAGCCCTTCCCAGTCTCAGGGCCCCGGGGGCTGCTGACAGCCTCCGAGGGCCTCCCTCGTACTCAGAGGCTAGTAGATACCTTTGATTGTGTCTGTAGAGACTTGGGTGGGCAGTTGTAAATAAATGCCTTGTGGCTTTTGGTGCCAGCTCTTAAAAAGAAAACCCACACGTGTAAGAGGACCAGCACAGGGCAAACCCTGTTGATCAAGGGTCATCTGTAATAGCACTTGGTACCAACAGGTGAGGGAAGGAAGAAGTCAAAGATGCTTGGAGTTTCTATAGGAAGTGTTTGAGACATGGCAAAATCAGGGGCAACACTCTTCTTAAACCTAGGATTGTTTTTGGTTCTTTATTAAAAAAGGGAAATTACAGGACCTCGAGAGGCCAAAGATAAGTCAGAAGGTGATTCTGTTGCCTCTCTAAACTTTGTTTAACAGGATTCCATTGTCTATACCTTGGCTTCAGCCTTCCGCATGTGTGATTTTGGCTCTATGCTAGGGAGAGTTCTGTTTTCACATTGTCAAAACAGATTTGGACTTTTTGGTATGTGGATACAGTGGGTTTCTCTGCATTAGGCACTGTCTTCAATTTGGAGGGAGGAGTCTGCACTCCTCATGGAAGGGGGTTTAGGCAGGTACAGCTCCATTCTCCCACCTGAGGCAGGTTCAAGTGAAGGTTCTTTTATAACAGAGTGAAAAAGCCAGTTAGCCCAATTTGTGGACAAAGATTTTTCATAGGCATTTGCAACATTTCATGTTGCCTCTGTTGAAGTGACATGAGATTTATCAGAGAAAGATGCACAAGTTAATAGTCACAGTTTCTTATTTGCATCTGTACCAAGAGGAAAAAATTATTAAATCAAGGGGGTTTTAGGCCTATAGAGAATTTGACTCAGTGTTTCCTGAAACTAGAAAAATGAAGAAAAAAACCTAATTAAGCCAGGCTCGGATGCTTCTAATGGACTTTGATGAATTGAAAAAATGATCTTAAAGCACTTTCTTGTGGGTATTCATATATTTACATATTTTACAAGTGTGAATACTCTTCCCAGTGAATACTTATTCTGTGATAAGTACGAAACCTGTGATGTTCTTTGACCATCATGTCAAATACTGATCATAAAGTCTTCCAATAAATTCTAAAACTCATTAATATAAGTTAGTATGATGTATTTGTTAGAGTTTGTAATACTGAATATATTATTACAGTATATAAAATGTAGCATAATACAACATAAAAATATAGGATAATACTAAATGAGTATTGTCTTTATTACTCTCTTCTCATGCTAAGGCCCTTTCTGTTTTTGTTTATAGTATGTCCGACGGCTATCCCAACTGATTTGGTCTTTCTCATTGAAGAATTCAGCTGGGATAGGCAATCAAATTTCCAACAAGTTGTCAACTTCTTAAAGAGCACTGTAAGCTCTCTAAATGTACATCCAGATGGTGTGAGAATTGGCTTGGTCTTTTACAGTGAGGAACCACGACTGGAGTTTTCCCTGGATGCATTTCAGAACCCAGCCAGTATCTTGGAGTATCTGGACAGATTAACCTACCGAAGAAGAAGTGGAAGGACCAAGACTGGAGCTGCTTTGGATTTCCTAAGGAATGAGGTTTTCATTGAGGAGAGGGGCAGCCGGTCCAAGCATGGTGTGCAGCAGATGGCCGTGGTCATCACGGAAGGCTTCTCCCAAGACCAGTTGTCCAAGTCAGCTTCCCTCCTCCGCAGGGCAGGGGTTACCATCTATGCAGTGGGCACCCACCTTGCCTCAGAGAGTAAGGACCTGGAGAATATAGCATCATATCCTCCTTGGAAGCATGTCATCTCACTGGAATCCTTTCTGCAACTCTCTGTTGTGGGAAACAAGATTAAGAACCAACTCTGCCCTGAGACCTTGGACAGAAGTGTTTCCATTTCTGGGATGGACCAGGCTCCACAAGAAGGTAGGAGAACGTTTTTCAAATTTGATCTTTTTTTTTTTTTTTTTTAATCTTTACTCTGTCTGTTCCATTTACCTACCTTCTCTACTCCTCATCCAAGGAAAGATTTTGGAGTCAGTTTATTAAAAAACAAGAACATAAAACTTATACAATCTTTATTTTGTTTTGATTCCAAACAGTGCAAAAGAATATGAAGTAAAAAGTGAACATTCCTTCCTCTTCCTATCTTAGCCTTCATCCCTTTTATTGGTTTTTAAAATTTATGTTTACTTTTTATTTTAAAAAGGATTTTATTTATTCATCTGACACAGAGAGAGAGCACAAGCAGGGGGAGGAGCAGAGGGAGAGGGAGAAGCAGACTCCCCACTGAGCAGGGAGCCTGACGCGGGGCTCCCTCCCAGGACCCTGGATTCATGACCTGAGTCAAAGGCAGACGCTTAATCCACTGAGCCACCCAGGCGCCCCTTTTTATCAGTTTGATGAAAATATATGTAATTTACAGTAGAAGCCTTAGGGGATCTAGGTATGGATTTACTAAATCTTAAGCTCCTTGAAGTAGAAAATTATTTCTAAAAAGATATGAACCTTCTTGAAATTATTAAAAAATTTTAACTTAAAATATAAACGAACACTAATTTGCCAGTCTTCTGTGTAGAGCCAAGGCTCCTTTGAATATGAACCCTGCTGATTGGATTGTTCTGTATGTTTTCTTCATCAAACATCCACTAGTATAGTTTCTATAATTTCTAGTTTCACTTTCTTTAAAGTGGGAAAAGTACTTAGCCACTTTTGAAACAATCTGAGTATAGAATCCTGATTTTTATGGTCTTAAAAATTCAATTTTTGTAGTGTTATCTGGTACACCAACAATTTCCTTTCAAACAATTTGCTTTTATTGGGTCTTTTCTAAGCAGTTAACCTGGTTTTCATAGACATAATAAACCTCTTTTATTTGCACTCATATCCTATTGATTTGCACAATATTTGATTTGTTGTGTAATTGTAGTACCAAACTGCCATAAATAGGCTGAGCACAGACTCACATTACCCTTGGTAGGCTTATTCTTTGTTGACCTTACAAATAAGCTAGTCAGTCATTTTACCAGTAAAAATGGGTTTTTTGGGGAATAGCAGAGAAGTGCAATTCAGGAAAGGAAAGCCACAGCAAAAACAGGAGGCGAGTCCAACAAACAAAGGAGAGGGATATTATTTTATTGAGAAGGAAGAATGTGGGAGGGATTGTTTTGAATGAAAGGCCATTGGAAAAATACAAGAGTTCAGAGCGATGGCAGTTTCTCATTGGCTGGGTTGCTGGGGTAGTTGATTTCTTTTTTTTTTTTTTTTTTTGGGGGGGTTTGTTTTTTNTGATTTCTTGTAGGAGATGCATTATTCATTTTTTTCCTATTGGAGTTATAATTGATTCTTTCCTGCTGAGGATTCTTCTGTTGGGGCCTGAAATGGACGAGCGGTAGGTCATGAGAGTTCCCCTTTCTGCTCTCCTGCCTCCATTTCAGAGAGGTTTCCCTTTATTAATTTTCACATCTTTCACTGAGTGAAGCAGAACTGTGTTGTGTTACCCTTGGGGGCTCCCAGGGGGAGGACACTCAGCGTATTGTGAGAGCATCACTCATGTGTTACTGATGTGACAGGAGGAAGTCAATTATCTGGTGAGCCCCTTAAGAGGAAGTTGGTTAGGAGAGCTCCTACTGTGTATGCAGTTTCAAAAAAAACACCAGAGAAAACACAGCAGTTAAGTATGTGCACCTTGGAGTCAAACTGCCTGAATTTTAAATCCCTAATTTTCCATTTACTGGCTATCCTAAGTATCTTTGTGCCTGTCAGTTCGTTTGTCTATTTTTGCCCACCCATGCTAATATTTCTAAGATTCAAATCAGAATAATAGAAATAAGTTGACTACTTGAAATGTAGATAATTAACTTAAAATTCAAGGCTGTGATTATATCTTCAGGGGAAAATCACTGCGCCTTTTTAAAAAACAATCATTAAATAATCTTGTAATTTCTTCATTCCTTGTGCTGAGGTCTAGAGATTTAAAATATCTAAATAAATTCTCGTCTTTTGCTTTGGCCTGTATTTTTTGTCCCTTTCTCTGTTCTGGGAATGAGAAACAAAATCATTAAATGTGAATTTCATTTTCTTGTGCACCCCCTCCCTGTAATCTGTAGCGAAGAAGGAAAGAAGCCTCCTTTTCTCTTCTTCTAATTCACAGACAGTATAAGGGCTGAGAGTTGATTTCGTTCCCAGACTGCATAGCAGCTAAAATGAAACCTGGAATCAGGAAAATTCAGTCTAAAATCTGGAGTGGTTAGAGGTAAATGGAAGTTGGGGCAATTTTACCAGAATTCTGTCCTGGATGACCATAAGATCATAATATCTACCTTTTGTTACTCATCAGCTGTGTTCCAGATAGTCTGCTAAGCACTTGTGTATGTAATAGATACGGATGCATAGTGGCATCCAGACTGTAAAAATTACAGTCTTTCTCTTTCTCTCTTCCCTCCTGCCTCAAATTTCCATCTGCCAAGACTGGCATGAATGTGCAAAGCCAGACAGTCTTCAGGGCTCTGGGATCGTTTGGACCGTGCAAAGGCCCTGGGCTTCAGTGGAGCCGCTTTGGACCACTGGCTCCAGAGATGCCTCTTCCTGCCCTGTGGTCTTTTTCTCAAACTTGGACCTGCCATCTGCCTGTCATCAGTGGGTGTTGGCTTCCTGTAAGGTCTGAATTTCTGCCTTCTTTTTTCTATAACTTGCCCTGGAGACTCCAGGCATTCAACAAACACTTTACCAGAGAGGTGGGTAACTATTTTCCACACCCTTCCAAGTCACACCCCCTTCCAGTGCCTGCCCCGCTGGAGGAGGATGGCCAGATACGATGCGGGATGCCCAGTAACATTTGAACTTCATTCAGATAAACAATAAATCCTTTTTAAAATCATAAGTGTGTCCCATGTATCATGCAGACCAAGGTCCTCCGAAGTGAAAGGCCTGACCAAGGGAGCCCACCTGCTGCCTCAGACCACTTCCCTTTCAGTCAGGAAACATGAAAAGTCTCTTGATTCTTCCCTTGGACAAGGGGGTCTAGAAATTAAAAACAAAAGGCTGGACCACATTTTCTGAGAGGTGCAAGGAGAAAATCATGTGTCATTTTTTTTTTTGAGGAATCTGCTATGTGACAATGGGTGATCTTAATCGTTAATTTTTAATACTCAGCTCTGCTGTTTTCTATGATCTTATTTAGTCCTCACTATAATCTTGCTGAGCAGGTGTTAAGATTGCCATTTGACAGGTTAGGGAACTGAGATGCAAAGGGGCAAGACTGGACACTGAGGGGTTGAGAAAGGGTCCATATGTAGAGCCATTTTGCCCTTTGGAGTCTAAGCCTTAATACACAGTGATTCACTTAAGTAAGCCTCATTTAGAACACGAAGTTTTATATTAAATGAATTAAGTTTCAGAAAGTGTACTCTTTTGCCCATATTTTAAGAAGTCAAAGCTGGGGGCATCACAATGCCGGATTTCGAGCTGTACTACAAAGCTGTGATCACAAAGACAGCATGGTACTGGCACAAAAACAGACACATAGACCAACGGAACAGAACAGAGAACCCAGAAATTGACCCTCGGCTCTTTGGGCAACTAATCTTTGATAAAGCAGGAAAAAACATCCAGTGGAAAAAAGACAGTCTCTTCAATAAATGGTGCTGGGAAAATTGGACAGCTACATGCAAAAGAATGAAACTTGACCACTTTCTCACACCATACACAAAGATAAACTCCAAATGGATGAAAGACCTCAATGTGAGACAGGAATCCATCAAAATCCTAGAGAACATAGGCAGCACCCTCTACGACATTGGCCAAAGCAACCTTTTTCATGACACATCTCCAAAGGCAAGAGAAACANCACATCTCCAAAGGCAAGAGAAACAAAAGATAAAATGAACTTGTGGGACTTCATCAAGATAAAAAGCTTCTGCACAGCCAAGGAAACAGTCAAAAAAACTAAGAGGCAGCCCATGGAATGGGAGAATACATTTGCAAATGATACTACAGATAAGAGACTAGTATCCAAGATCTACAAAGAACTTCTCAAACTCAATATGCGAGAAACAAATAAATCAAACAATGGGCAGACGATATGAACAGACAATTTTCCAATGATGACAAAGAGACGGCTAACAGACACATGAAAAAATGTTCAAAATCATGAGCCATCAGGGAAATTCAAATCAAAACCACACTGAGATACCACCTTACGCCAGTTAGAATGGCAAAAATTGACAAGGCAAGAAACAACAGTTGTTGGAGGGGATGTGGAGAAAGGGGATCCCTCCTACATTGTTGGTGGGAATGCAAGTTGGTACAGCCACTCTGGAAAACATTGTGGAGTTCCCTTAAAAAGTTAAAAATTGAGCTACCCTATGACTCAGCCATTGCACTACTGGGTATTTACCCCAAAGATACAGACGTAGTGAAGAGAAGGGCCACATGCACCCCAAAGTTCGTAGCAGCATTGTCCACAATAGCTAAATAGTGGAAGGAGCCGAGATGCCCTTCAACAGATGACTGGATTAAGAAGCTGTGGTCNCAGATGACTGGATTAAGAAGTTGTGGTCCATATATACAATGGAATATTACTCAGCTATCAGAAAGAACGAGTTCTCAACATTTGCTGCAACATGGACGGCACTGGAGGAGATAAGCTAAGTGAAATAAGTCAAGCAGAGAAAGACAATTATCACATGATTTGTCTCATCTATGGAACATAAGAACTAGGAAGAACGGTAGGGGAAGAAAGGGATAAAGAAAGGGGGGAGTGAAGCATGAGAGACTATGGACTCTGAGAAACAAACTGAAGACTTCAGAGGGGAGGGGGTGGGGGAATGGGATAGGCTGGTGATGGGTAGTAAGGAGGGCACGTATTGCATGGTGCACTGGGTGTTATACGCAACTAATGAATCATTGAACTTTACATCAAAAACCAGGGATGTACTGTGTGGAAAAAAAAAAGTCTGACTTGCATGGGAAACAGGAATATTGGGTACTCAGACAATTCCCAGCTTCAATTATGTCCTGATATTTTACTTTAGCTTGCCCTCAACTTGCCCGTTTGAGAAATGTCAAGTACTACTTACTTCATGTCTGAAGTGCGGTTCACCAGAAACAGACTCTGAGACAAGGATATGGAAGCAAGTGATTTATCTGGGAGGTGCCCCCTGGGGATACAGGTAGGGGCGTGGAGATTTGAGAAAGGAAAGGAAGGCTCCAGCAGAGGCTGAATTAGTGAGCAGGTAATTGCTGTGGGCAGCTGGGGCTCAGTTCTGCTGGGGACCCAGGGAACTTGTGTAGAGTTCACGTCAGAGTTGCCCCACCCATGGGACAAGGGACCTGGCTATGTATCCACTACTCCCCTCTCAGTCGTTGGTTGGTGGCTGCTTCCAAACTCACTCTCTGGCATTGCGGCCTGCCTGCTGCGTGGCTAAGCATGCTTCTGGCCAAATGATATCCCAGGCAGAGTCATAGGTGCTTTCATAGAAAGCTGTTGGCTCTCAAGGGAACAATGAGAGCTGAGGGCGTCTGGGTGGGGATCAGGATGAGTAGCTTTGGCTGTGTGCTATCTCACACACCGTTCTAATGGGTTGTTCCTTCTTCTTATTGCCTAGACTGTGTGCACATTGAGAAGGCCGATATTTACTTCCTTGTCGATGGGTCTAGCAGCATCAACCATGACAATTTTCTCGAAATGAAGGTGTTCATGAATGAGGTGATAAAGAGGTTCCAAATTGGGCCTGACAGAGTACGGTTTGGAGTCGTTCAATACTCGGATGGAATTGATATTCACTTTATCCTCAGCCAGTATTCCAGTGTGGCAGGGCTGAAGGCAGCCATTGATGACATCCAGCAGAGGAAAGGTGGCACCATGACCGGTGAGGCCTTGAGCAGCATGGCTCAGGTCTTTGTGAACACCACTCGCAGGGATGTGCCTTGGTATCTCATAATCATCACTGACGGTAAATCCGAGGACCCGGTGGCTGAGCCTGCAGAGGCACTGAGGAGAGAAGGAGTCATCATTTATGCTATTGGAGTCAAAAATGCTAATGTTATGGAGCTCAAGGAGATAGCTATAGACAAGACGTTTTTCACGCCTGAGTTTGATTCCTTGAAGGCCATCCAACGAGATGTGGTACAGGACATCTGCTCCTCAGAGAGTAAGAGTTGTTTCTTTAGTCTCTCTTTCCTTCCGAGTGTGTGTATTGAATCTAATGAAATAGGCTTCATTCTCAAAGTGTGGACTCACTGGGGTCCAAAAGTGAATGTTGGACAGAGTGACCATGACCTGGGATGAAGCAAGCTGGTTAGATTTCTCTCTTTATCATACAGCTGTGTCTCCTTTGTGCTGGGTCACAGAAAATTTTTCTCATTGACTTCCTCTTTCACCCCCTTTAAAAATATTTTCATTTTTGTATATATGCCACTCCGGACTGTCCCTGGGGACTTGTAATTAATTGGTTTCAGACTCTGAGTGAATGTTCTGTTCTCCTTGTTGTCCCCAGCCTGTAAGAATAGGCAAGCTGATATCATCTTCCTCATGGACGGTTCGGAATCCATCTCCCCAGAAGACTTTGAAAAGATGAAGGGATTCGTGAAGAGGATGGTGAACCAAGCTGATATTAGTACTGATGAGATTCAGATCGGCCTTTTGCAGTTCAGCTCAACCCCCCAGGAAGAATTCAGGCTTGACCAATACTCCTCAAAGGTGGACATCCACAGAGCCATCACAAATGTTCAGCAGATGAATGATGGCACCCGCACTGGGAAAGCCCTGAATTTCACTCGGCCTTTTTTTGACAGTTCAAGAGGAGGGAGACCCAATGTTCAACAGCATTTGATTGTGATCACTGATGGGGTTGCCCAGGATGATGTAGTCATGCCAGCCAAGGCTCTCAGGGATAGGAACATCGTTATTTTTGCCATTGGGGTGGGAGAAGCCAAAAATGCTCAGCTTTTGCAGATTACTGATGACCCACAGAAAGTGTACTATGAAGAGAATTTTGAGTCCCTGCAGAACTTGGAGAAGAAAATTCTTCTTAAGGTCTGCATTCCACAAGGTGAGTGACGGAGTGTTTGCTATTTGATCCATGAGCGCATCGTAAGTGTCAGGGATGCTGTTGTCTCTCTTAGTAAAATGAAACTGATCCTTCTAGCTAGAGGAGAGAGGAAGTTCACCCTGAGGGGAGGATAGCAGGCCTGAACCCTGGGTGCTGTGGTTTACCTTCCCCTGGGGATTCTTTCCATTGTTCTCATGGCTGTCACCACTCTGGACTCCAGTGACCTGAACCTTCTCAGAACTCTGTCTCTAGAAAGTCCTTACAACTCTTAGGTTTACTCCTCGTAGATAGAAAAACCAGACTGGAATATGTAAACAATTTACTGAAGATTTGGGCATACCAGAAGGGAAATAGGAACAGAGAATAATATCAGGTACACTGGTGCTCTTATGAACTAGAACACAGTTGTTTTCTACGTGACTTTGTAGAGAGGCCTCTCTACTTTGTTGCCAGGAAGGTTTCATATGGCTGCAGTCATCCTTAACCCCATTTTATCTCCCCAAGTTTTTATCCTAAACAGTAAGGTCCAGAAACAGGTGTTCTTCTGCCCAACAGTCTGGGTCTGCTCTACCCCCAAGACTTGCCTTTCAATGTGCAATTGACCGGTAGAATATCTTCACGGACAGCGCTCCCTCCTATCCACAGGGAGTGAGATTCTCCAGCACAATCACATTATAATCAGAATGGCTAACCTTTGGGTGGTCCTTTTTTGTGCTTGGCGCTATTCCAAGGGCTTCCAATATTAAAACATTTAATCTTCACATAACCGTATTAAATAGATACTTTTTTTTTTTTTTAAGATTTATTTGTTTATTAGACCAAGAGAGACACAGCGAGAGAGGGAACACCAGCAGGGGGAGTGGGAGAGGGAGAAGCAGGCTTCCCACCAAGCAGGGAGCCCGACGCGGGGCTCAATCCCAGGACCCTGGGATCATGACCTGAGCCAAAGGCACATGCTTAATGACTGAGCCACCCAGGCGCCCCTAAACAGATACTATTTACAGCTGGGGAAACTAAAGCACACCCAAATCAGGTTATTTGGCCCAAGTAAATAGCACAGCTGAGATTTAAACTTGAGGCAATCTGGTTGTAGAGTCTGTGTGCTAGATAATTGTTCTGCACTGTTTTTTGGTATAGCATGGTGGAGCGTAAGAGGGCCTCTCGAACTTTCATATGCATTTGAATCACCTGAGCTCTTACTGAAAAGCAGATTCTGATTCAGTAGGTCAGAGTGGGGTTCTGCATTCTAACCAGCTCCCAGGTGATGCTGATCCTGCAGGTACTGAAATGTACGCTTTGAGTAGGAGGGTAGTATAGTATAGTGTGTAGTACAGTGTCGTGTCGTATTGCATAGTGTGATATCGTAAGGCAGAACAGAAGGTAGTATAGTACAGAAGACTTTGATAGAGTATGATACAGTACAGAATGTCGTAGGACGGTGTCCAATGGTGTAATATGGCCTAGTAATACATAGTAAAGTATAGTATAATAAAGCATAGTATAGTATGAAATCATATAAAGGAGTGTAAAATGAAACCCATAAAGCCCAACATTCCTGCGTCAACACTATGTGAAGCAGATACTATTACTGTGATACCTAATTCCCAGATGAGAAAAGCAAGAAAGAGGTAAGAAACGAAGATGGGAAATAACGTGAGGGTTTGAACTTTTCAGAAGTTTGGTGTTGAAAACTAGAGCCAGTTTTCTAGAGTATTAAATTAATATTTTTGTTTATATTGAGTAAAGGATATCACTTTGCCATGTCCTTGGTAAATTCAGAAATCAATCGAATAGAGTGGATGTGTGAAATTATTTTTTAAATAAGCATGGATTTTGGGTTGTCCTACATTAAGCTGTTCAGATTTTTCAGGAGTTAAAGTCCATTTTTGTTTGTTTATATGTACCTGGGTATTATTCTGGGCAGAAGAAGAGATACAGGATTCCAGCTTCTCTTTTCAGATTATTTTTTGTACCACATAGTGAATTAGGATTTACATTCATCTTCAGTTTTGTCTTTTGACTTTTTGATAAGATTAGCTGGGTACCTCAATAATGGCTGGAACCTAATTAATTCCAGAATTCTAGAATCATAAAGCTGAATCATAAAGACCTTAGAGATTACCTGGCAAGGTTCAACCCTCTACATTAACAGGGAAAAAAATGCTTGCATATTCTTACATTTACAGAATAAAGCCAGCTGAAATGTTCCTGGGGGAAAATGTAAATTAGAAATGTTGGAATAATATACCATACTGCAGAAAGGAAATTCCTTTTTTTCTGAAATGAGATCTGATGTAGAAATGGGATTTACATCTGTGAAAACTCCTTTTGGTGAATTTCAATTAGACATTTAAAAGTCAAAACAAAACCGAGATATTTTATGTGAAAGGAGGGGAGAAAGGCATTTTCTGTCTTGGCAATTCTGGAAGCATATCTGGCCAGCTAGCACTGAGTGTGTTATTTAGGGGATGAAAAACTAACTCATGGCTCAGTCCTGGATCTCAGATTCCTAAGAAACTTTAAGACATTGTTTATGACCATTTTCACTGGTAAAGGGTCCAGTATTTATTTATTTTCTTCAAATTTGTCCCCTAAAATCTGCAGTTTTGTTTTTATTGATTCTGAGCCAAATACTCCAGTGTGTGCTGGTCTAAGGAGAAAATGTCTGCATGTCTTGGCTTGCACTGGACAATTGCAAGTTATGCTTTTTGTCCAGAAGTAGTTGATAATAGTGGCCCTTTTATCATTGTTAAGTTACACTTTAAGCCATTTGTCCAGATTCTAATTCAGGTGCATCTGTGACCAGCATTTCCTCCCCATTGGAATTTTGTGCACGGTCTTATTATTCACCAGTGAGTGGGTGGGTATAGCCTGAAACATCAGTGGGTTTTCAGATTCTCACAATACTCTTCCAGGAAGGCTTAACAATTTTCAGGTAGAAGAAACAGAAAATTGAGAGTGATTGTCAGTCTTGATCTTCTCTGATATGCTTCCCTGAAATAAGGTATATGCAGAGGTGGTGAATGAGAAAAGAAACTTTCAAGGGAGAAGGAAATAGGACAGCATGTGCTGGAAGAGACTCAAGGCTCATTTATATTCCCTTCTTTATTCATTTATCAAACACTTAATGAACATCTATCTATATTAGGCATTGGGAAAGTAAGATGATGTAATCCCTACTATGAAGGAATCTTTGTTTAATGGGAGAGAGGCTCAAGTAAAGTAGCATGGACGTACAGGGACATTTAATAAGGCAACTTGAGGACCTGGGGACATGAGTCAGAGAGGGCTTTTGGGGGGAGGTCTCTGGAACTGAAACTTGAAGGACATGTATGGGTTAACCAGATTGGGGTGGAGGAGATGGGAAAGGACACTTCAGGTAGAGGGAATAGGAGCTGCAGAGGAACAGATGTATGAAACACTGTATGTTGTATCAGTTAGCTTTGCTGTGTAACAGACCATCCCCCAGATTAAACATTGTTTAGCTTATATTTCTGTGGATTGGCTGCAGATTCTTCTTTCAGGGTTGGCTGATGTCTTCTGGGCTTGGTCATGCGTCTATAGATGACTAATTTGATTTTCTTCTCTTCCACCTTCAAAGGATGCAACATAGATTTGTCTGTAGGACTTGATATTTCCACTCCCAGAAGTCCAGTTCAGCAGAAGCTTCAACGGTTACTGCCAGAGGTGATGCAACAGTTGGCCTTGCTTTCCAACATCAGCTGTAGTGCTGGTGGTGGCCTCAACTTGATGTTCCGCTTCTTGGTCCCTGGCTCAAACGGCCAGCTTATCTTTGACTCAGGCTTTAAAAAGTATAGTGATGATATTATTCAGACATTCTTAATTCATCAGACTGCCACGAGCAACTATATGGATGCGGAATTTTTGCAGTCCCTGGGAGATCATGCTATCCAACTGTCTTCTGCTAATGTGAAGGTAATAAATGCTGAGAACCCATGATACAGTGCCAATTGCCAGGGTTGGCAGGATAAGGCTTTTGTGACTGAGGCCAATAAACTGTTCTTCACTGGAGATTCTAATAGAGGAAAACCATAATCTTACTCAGTAAAGACCAACAAGGGATATGTTTTCATTCAATCAACAAATATTTACTAAGCCCTAGAGGTTCTGTGCTAAATAATGCCAGTAGAGATAAAAAGATAAATCCCTGCCCTCAAGTTACTCACAGTTTAGAGATCCAGATTCTTCCATGGTGCAAATTCATTCCAAAGACAACTTGGAAGATATTAACTCCTTATGGCCACTGATTGTCATGTAGAGTAGGGCCCATTATTTTTTCAGTCAGCACTCTGAACTATCTTTAATAACTAGCTAATGGCTTGTTCGTGGTCCTCCCTTCCTGGTGCCCAAGAACTATTAACCCACTAAAGCCTACAGAGATGAAAAGATCTTATGTGATGTTTATTTGGAAATGACATCCCCAAACTTCGCAAGTTACATTTAGTTCTTCCTTCAATAATGCATCCAGTGGATTTATTTCTTAAAATATGGAATTCACTTTTAAATTAAACATTTTTCTTTGAGTAAAGGTAACACATTTTAATTACAAAAATGCATTAAAATATTGGTATTTTTGCAGTGATAAAGGTGAATATTGTAAGACCATTTCTGGAAGGTATTTTTAAGGGAATACATTAAGCTGGTTCAAATTCTTTTTTTGGCAGGGGCCTTGGGGATGTAGAAGTAAAAGTGAATGTGTAATAAAGTAACAAGTAAACAAAGGGGTGAAATGAAACAGGGTGAAAGGCTGGATACAACCAGAAAAGCTAAGCTTATCCTTGCATTTTTACAAACTGCGCAACTTCCAGCATTTATCTTTCTCCTTTTCCCTTCCTCCCCTCCATCCTTGCTCCCCTCCACCCTCCTCTCTCTCATAAACAACAGGTCCTTTTAGTGTTTACAGATGGACTGGATGATAATTTCCAGAGACTGAAGTTAACATCTGAGCTTCTCCGCAGCAAAGGTAAGTGCTCGTAGTTGCCCTGGGTGGGCTGTTCCTCCCACAGGGACCGAGATCCTCTTTCAGATTTCCAGATGGCGCTGGATTCCATTAAGCCTTCCATAGACTAACCCTGGTGGTTGGAGCTCAGTGCCCACAAGGCTGATGCTCTGTATGAATCAGGGCTGAGGGAACCCAGAGTCCCGTATCCCCGACACTGACCAAGGGTCACTGTGACTGAGACAGGACTGACGAGTAACCAGCCTGGCATCTGCTTTTGAGGGTTGAATGTGCAACTCCTACTTCATTTTGAATGGGTGCCATTTGCTCTTGCAGGCTACCAAGGGATCCATATGTCTCTTTTTCCTGAACTCTGGAATCACTGGGCTTTGCTTTTCCACTGCCCTTCCTTCCTCCTTTGCTCATCAATTCTTCTTCTCTCTCCATTCCCCAAGGGCTGCTACTAGTCTATATGGCATCTTTGTGAAATTAGAACAAGATGCCAATGCTCTGGGTGTATGCGACCCTGTGCCTGGGTACCTGGCCTCAAGAGTAGTAAGCTGGCTGCATTTCAGGGCCCCCCAGCTCCCTCAGCTGGGCAGTACCACCTGTACAGCCGTGCGCCTTTGCTCTTCTGTTCCCATTTCATGTCACATAAGAGCTCTAAGGCAAACTCAAGATGAACAAGCAGCAGCTTAAGCTCCCTGTACTCCGATCCCTTCTCCGCAGAGTATGTTTGGTATATTCCTCTTGAGATGATGCTTTCCGTTGGTTAACAATGTGCTGGAATATTTGCTTGGTAACTTGCTCCCAACTGGATTTACCACATAGGAAGTTTAAAATGTTGCGAATCTTCCGGAAGGGAATTTGAAGTATTTGACAAAAGACGGCAAACTTTGCCTACGTGCTAGATCAGCACTCCATTTCTAGAAATTTATTTTAAGGAATAATTAAGAACATGTAAACAACTTTTAATCACAAGATTGTTAAGTCGCTTGTTTACAATAGCAAAAAGCTGATGTGTGTACGTGTGTGTGAGTTTACTGTTCAAAATATTCACAAATATTTATTCTGAAATTCTATGAATGGTGATTTCCAGACAATTTGAAAAGTGTCCTTGTCCATTTGTTCTCTTTTATGTGGGCAAATCCACATGATTTTTTCGTGCTTTCATCAGTAGGATGGGCAATAATTATCAACCTTCAAATCCCAGTGGCTTAAACGAGCAAGAATATATTTATCTTATGCCTTATGACCATTCATTTGTGTCTCATTCTCTTCACTTAAGGACCCAGGCTGAAAGAGGGTCTGTTCCTGTGGCAGGAGACAGGAAATGGGGCAGATTATGTACTGTTCTGAAAATTTCTCCCAGGGAGTGACACATGTCACTTCTGGTCTCGTTTCATTGGTCAGAAATTCAGTTTGAGACAAGACAGGTGAAGGATATAGGAAAGTTGCGATGATGCATGAATATCTAGGGCCAGGACAAATACCGTTCAAAAGACATGCAAGTAAATCTCCAACCTGCTGGTATTTTGAAGGATTATCTGGGCTCCTCTTTGTTGGCCTGGAAGGTGTGCATAAATTAGAAGAGCTCCAGGAGCTAGAATTTGGTAGAGGATTCATATACAATCAACCCCTGAGCATCACACTGCAATCCCTCCCAAGCATCTTACTGAAGCAACTTGTAAGTATTTTTTTCCTTTTTCACACCATCCTTCACTAGGTCTAGTCATTCTAATAATTTTAAAAACCCAGAGGGAATTTTGTCTCTTTAGCGTGTAATGTGACATAGGTTAGCACAGATGAAAAAAATCATGTCACATGAATTCTGTTTTTCAGGACACAATTGTGGAGAGAAGATGCTGCAATATATATATGAAGTGTTTTGGAAAAGATGGGTACCAGGGTGATGGTGGGAACCCTGGGAGCAAGGTGAGAATTTGTTGGATGTGGATGGTGCCGGGAGAGAGGAGACCTTTTAGCACCGACTGCTCACCAAGCCCTGTGTTCCGTCTTTACCACACCTTTGCTAATTCTACCCTCTAACAAACCTTTGAGGCAAATGTTACTTCACAGGTGTGCAATAGAAGCTTAGAGAGGGAACATTACGTTCCCAAAGCCCCTGTGTCTACCTGACTCAAGGCTCACGTTCTTTCCACTATATGATGTTGTCTCCTTACACTTATTTGACAAGTAATTTCACGGACAAATTTCACATACTCTACTGCAGCACAGAGGTTTTCACTTGTCCACAAGATGTTCCCTTGTGTCCCAGCTGCTTTCTTTACAGTGGCCTTTTCCCCTCCGAGCTGACGTTCTCTTCTAGAGCTTTAAACTCCGAGGAAAGATACAATCACTGGTTCTCAAGTGGTCCCTTTGCATCTCTCTGTTAAGTCCATGGTGAAGCGATAGCAAAATTACCATGTTCCACTTTAAAGGGACAATGAATCTCATTAAAAATGGACCTCAGTCATGCAGGGACGTGAGGTACCCTTCACACATGAACTACAGCTGCACGATGGCGGATCATCACAGATCCCCAAGTAAGGTTGAACCAAACCCATTGGCTTTGCCCATCCTTTCCCATTCTCTCTTTGTAAGGTTTCCTGTGAGGTTGTGGGAATGAGCTCTGACTGACTTTGCAGATCAATCTTGATTTAGAACAGTATAAAGTATATAATGACTTTTTGAGAAAAATTGTAGTTATTCCTTAGCACTAGATTTTTCCTCCTTGCGTTGTTCTTAAGTATCAGACTGGAGAATCAGGAAATCAAGCTTGGGAACCTCTTGACATGTTTTTTTGCAACTCAAGGACTCTGCCTCAGAGGCTGAAGATGGGAATGTTTTGAATAATTCTCTGTCTTAATGTCTGTAAGAATCCAGTGGTGAGTTGCATTCATGTTCATGTCTTTGTTGATCCCAAAGAGAATATGGCTCCCATATCTTATTGAACATTTTTAAGTTAAATAAACACATCTGCCAAAAATGGCAAGCCAAACTTCCCTGAGAGGAAATGGTTTGTGTGTTTAGTTATCTAAGAAGAAGCAAAAAAGAGAAAGAGAAAGAGATTGCAAGAGACTAAACAACTGAGTCATACAGAAATAAACAGCCGTTTCTCATAAGGAGCCTGGACCGTAACACCTTTGCTTACTGACGTTCTGCATAACAAGGTCAAAGTCCTCTTTAAGAGGAACAGTGTTCCTTAAACATTTAACTAGAAACTAGTTTTGGTTTGGATTTTCAGTATAGAACGGCTCAAAACAGTATTTTAGGAAAATAAAAATAGGCTAACGTGCCAACTACTAAGACAAACAGGTATTCAAGTTCTCACTTTAAGACAGACCAAAAATATTTGTTTCTACATGTCCCTACACATTGTGCTCAACATTTAGTTGATTCTCAATGAAATGTCAACTCAGCGAGACAAAGGTATTGATTAGTAAAGTTTTTAAAAATTTTTGTGTTTATTATCATCATCATCATTTTTAGAGAGAAAGCACGAGTGCGGAGGGGCAGAGGGAGAGAGAGAGAATCTCAAGCTTTACTGAATGCAGAGCCTGATGTGGGGCTCGATCTTGTGACGGTGAGATTATAACCTGAGCTGGAATCAAGAGTTGGATGTTTAACGGACTGAGCCCCTGGCCCCTATTAATAACAATTTTATTTCATGTAGATTGAAGAATTTAGAATCCAAGTTATTTCTTTTGATTTCTTTTTTTCTCAGGGAAAGCCTGGTGTTGATGGATTACCTGGCCATCCTGGTGAAGAAGGTGGACATGTAAGTATTGAATCTTATTTTTTTTTTTTTTGATTTGAAGGAATATGGTAAAATGGGTCAAATATTAGAAATACTCAACTGCACTTAAGTCATGAAAATTGTTCTCATCTATGCCATTTAAAATGGGTTTAAAATATCTATATAAAAATAGCCGTTTGTTATAACAAATATTAGGTGGACAAATTCTGTAAAGTTATAATCTCTAAAAGGTGTTTAATGATGAAGGGTGGTCATTTTAATCTGAATTTGAGATAACTGAAACTGTGGTCTATGTCTAATGAGTATGTATGTAATAGTAATTATTAATTGTGAGCTGAATTGCAGGTCATTTGTTCATATTAACGAGGTAGCTATGCTTTTAAGTAATTTAACAAAATAAATTGAAGAGAACCAAGGCCATTCTTGTAACAAGATCCCTCAGATGCCTTCCTGAGTGGCCAAAAGGTGAGTTATAGTTATAGAGTTATAGTTATATAGTTATAGAGTTATAGTTACTCACCAAAAGTTTGCTTACAACCCTGGATATATTCCTGGGCACGGGAAAGTTAGCCATTGTGTGATTGGCTGTGGGGGAAAATGTATATTATAGAGAGAACTGGAATACGATAGGGCCCATCTTTATTACAACACATAATATCAAAGGGATTTTTTTAAAAGATTTTATTTATTTATTTGACAGAGATAGAGACAGCCAGTTAGAGAGGGAACACAAGCAGGGGGAGTGGGAGAGGAAGAAGCAGGCTCATAGCAGAGGAGCCTGATGTGGGGCTTGATCCCATAATGCCAGGATCACGCCCTGAGCCGAAAGCAGACGCCCTGTGCCACCCAGGCGCCCTTCAAAGGGATTTTTAAATGCCTTAGTTTTCAGTTAGTTTTAAATTGCGGAAAACCACTTTACCATAGGTGTCTATTTTAAAGTTGATATGTATACACCCATGGTTCCCAAACTTTTGGTCTCAGGATACCTTTACACTCTCTAAGATTATTGAGGACCTCAAAGAGCTTCTGTTGATGTAGTTTCTATCTATTGATATTTACCATGTTAGAAACTCAAAAGGAAAGAATTTTATTTTATTTTATTTTATTTTTGAGAGAGAGCGAGAGAGAGAGAGAGAGGAGGCATGGGAGAGGGGAGGGGCAGAGAGAGAGAAAGAATCCCAAGCAGGCTCCATGCCCAGTGCAGAGGCTAACACCATGCTCGATCTCGCGACCCTGAGATCACAACCTGAGCCAAAATCAAGTCAGTCACTCTACCAACTGAGCCAACCAGGAGCCCCAGAATGAAAAGAATTTTAAAATATTTATTTTACTCCCAAATAACAAAAACAAGCCCTTAATATAAAGGACACATTCCTTTATGAAAAACAACTGTATTTTCCAAAATGAAATAGATGAGTGAGAAGAGTGGCATTGTTTTACATGTTTTCAATATCTGGCTTCTTAGAAGATAGCTGGATTCATATGTCTGCTTCTGTGTTCAGTCTTGTGATATCGCTTGCTTTGTGGCTTCTTAAAACCTCCGCTGTACACTTGGGAGAGTAAGAGTAAGAAAAGGTAATGCATCTATGTATGATTGGGGAAGTAGTTTTAATTTACTGAGCACCCCTCCCAAAGAGTCTTGGGGACCTGTGTGGTCCTTGGACCTTTGAAAAGTGTTTTTCAAACTGCTGGGCTATCCAAGCTTTAATGTTCTCATCACCCCCTTGGAGTGTGCATTGCTTTACTGTTCTGAATATTTAGGCTGCTGGAACTTGGAAAACCAGCAGAAATGAGAAAAAAAAATGCAGCTGTTGGGAGCTATATAAGCCAATTCATTTCTTTGATTATATCTGTGGGAGAATCGCTCAACTTTTCTGTCTTTATTTTGCCTCAGCAATAATAGTCTTAGATGTTAGAAATACATTCAGAAATGTGGGCTGTGGATTTTTGCTGTTTTGTTCAGGTATGGTGAAAATATTCCTTTCCATTTTTATGATGTTTTAAAATGTCCTGTAAGTGTTATTTTATTTCTGTCTGCTTGACCTATGGTTCAATGAGCCTGGCCAAATTTAAGAAAATAATCAGAGTCTGACCAACCTATTAGGATCATTGACACCAATTCCAGACAAATAATATAAACAAGCCCTTGTCTGTCTAGAGTAAGAGACAATTTTGTCCCCCTTCTTCACTGTCTTAACATCCTAAGACCAAGATGGTTTATAAAAGCTCTCTAATACAGAGCTAGGAATATGATGCGAGTGATATATATACCTTTATATAATTTAAAATTTCATAGTAGTCATCTTAAAGACAATAAAAAGAAATAGGTAAAGGTGATTTTAATGATTTATTTAACCCAGTCTATCCAAAATACAATTATTTCAACATGTAACTAATATGAATATAAAAAATATACTGTCTTTGAAATCCAGGGTGTATCTTACACCTACAGCACATCTCAGTTTGGACTAGACACATTGCAAGTGCATAGGACACGTGTGTGTGTGTATGGCTCTAGCAGATGTCATTTTCTTTTTACTGCATTTCTCACAAGAGAAGGTGACTGCAAAATACGTTGTCCCCTAAATGACTTTTAATGTTGTTTCCCCCAGAGCAGGTCAGATTGGTCTGCCCAATGGCTGAGATCTCTCTGCAGATGGCAGGCTTTAGAATGGGGCTATAATTTGTAGGTTCAAATTGAAAGCATATAACAACAAAGAACTAATTCATTGTTCCAGTTATGTATTACTCCTCTTCCCCAGACCCCCCACCCCACCCCCTGCAAAAGCCCAGTGGTGCAAAACAACAATCAATTTATTATATCCATGGACTCTGGGATGGGGAAACTAAGAAAGGAAGAGCGGGTGGCTCTCTGCTAGGTGTCTGAGGTCTCAGCTGGGCTGACTAGGCAGCTATAGGACCCACTGCGGAGATGACTTCCTCTCTCATGCTCTGGAGCTTGGCTGGGATGGCAGAAGGATGGGCCCCGGTGGTCCAAGGACAGGAATGGCGGCTGGGTTTGAGAGGGAGCACCCACCAGGGAGGGTCCATCCTGAGAGGGAGCATTCCAGGAGACCAAGGCTGAATCTCAAAGCTTCTGAGGGAGCCTCAGAAGTCACATGGTAACTTGTCTGCCACATTCTATTGCCACATTCTATTGGCAGACCAGTTAACTAACTCCAGACCAGATTCAAGGCAGGTGGGGGTGGGGATTAGACCCTTCTCGATGGGGGTGTGGCAAGGTCATAGCCAGAAGAGCACTGAGAGTTCGTTGTGGCCATCTTTGGAAAAAACAATCTGCCAGACTCAGGAATTCTGTATATTTTTAAAATGTACCTATATATCTATATATTTTTAAAATGGTGGTTTAAATTTGTATTGGTTACCTATCAAAGCCTTACATATCAGATTAGATTATCTAGGGTCCCCAAAAACAGTTACGTAACTTCAGTAGTAATAGAACTAGCTAACATTTGTTGAGAACTTTCTATGTGCTGGATGCATGGCTAAACATTTGGTATACATTTCCTCATTTCATTTACAAAATATTACTGTTATTATTCTCATTTCTCAAAAATAACTTGAACCAGCCTAACATTTGAACAGCTTTTGGTCATGTTATTCTTTCCATAGAATCATGGCTATAATTGATAGCTTTAAGCCACTAGTGTGGACAAATGGGAGGCCAATTTTTAGACAGGATAGAGCTTAGTATCTTAATGAGAAACGCAGTAGCCCAAATTTTGTTTCAAAACAATTTGACATAGGTTCCCATTATAATGTGTTTCCTGTTTTTTCATGAGCACATCCTAAAAATGCTTTTGCCCAATTAGAATAAACTTTGAGGGAAATAGGTGACAAATGTCTACTTAAAATATTTAACTTAGTTACAAACGAACATTTTAAAGTCTTTCATTGTGTAAAACAGTAGAATAAGAAATTCTGCTTTTTTCTCTTTCGTATTTTATCAAATAATTTTATTAAAAATTCTTTCCATGGAGTTTCTATATCAGTTTTCCCAGCATTACTGGAGCCTCTGTTTTGGAAACACCTTACCTGATTTTCTAGAGTATATTGTGTTCACTTCTGTCTAAGTTGTTTCAGATAAACCACTTTTGTGGGTGTGTGTGTGTGAGAGAGAGAGAGCAAGAGAGAGCAGGGGGAAGGGCAGACGGAGAGGGAGAGAGAGAAACTTAAGTAGGCTCCATGCTCAGGATGGAGCCTGACGCAGAGCTCAATCTCATGACCCTGAGATCCTGACCTGAGCCAAAATCAAGAGTCAGAGGCTTAAACAACTGAGCCACCCAGGCATCTTTAAGATAAATTGCTTTTTAAGTCTGTTTATAAAGTCTGTCAGTGAAAATTTATTTTCAGCTTCAAAAACTCATTACCTCATTTTTCTTATGAGAATATTTTTATGGTCTTCCTAGTGTAATCATGAATTCTATTGTTTTGAAAAGTGATTTTTAAAAATCTTATTTGCATGACATCTAACATTTGAAATTGTGAGGTCTCACCATCAAATATGATAAATAAATTATCTCTGTTAGATTTCTTTACCTCCTTTTTTTCTTCTTTTTTAACTGATCTGGTAGGCGATATCCATAAGGATCCCATAAATAATCCCATATTAACATTGACTGGGTGTCAACACTAAATGCTGCTCAAAGTTAAGCAATGGAGAGAGTACTCTGAAATATGAGAATCTTTGTGAGGACTTTGTGAAAACTCCAGTTTAAGAATATCCTTTTCTTCCAAGGAGTGATTTTCGGAAAGCATACCTAATTATGTATGTATAGCAACTGAAACTTTAGAAACTGGGAATAGGAGTCATAAGAGTAGGGTTTTTTCTTTTTCTTCACAATTTTCTTTTGAATTTTTAGTTGTGGCAAACTACACATAATGTAAAATTTACCATCTTAACCATTTCCAGGTGTACAGTTCAGTGGTATGAAGCACATTAATGTTGTTACCAACCACCTCCACCACCCATCTCCAGAATACTTTTCATCTTGCACAACTGAAACCCTGTATCCATTATCACGAACTCCCGATGACCCTATCTCCGTGGCCTCTGTCAATCACCATTCTACTTTCTGTCTCTACGAATTTGACCATTCTAGGTCCTTATTAAGAAGGATCATACAGTATTTGTATTTTGGGCTTATTTCATTTAGCATAGTGTCCTTAAGGTTCATCCATATTGTACTGTATCAGAATCACTTTCCTTTTTAAGGCTGAATAGTATTCTATGGTATGTATAAGGACACTTTTTCTTTATCGGTTTATCTGTTAATGGACACTTGGCTTGCTTCCACCTTATGACTGTTGTCATTAATGCTGCTATGAATATGTGTGTGCAAATATCTCTTTGAGACCTAGCTTCCAATTCTTTGGGGTGTATACCCAGGAGTGGAATTGGTAGATCATACGGTAATTCTATTTTTAGTTTTTTTTTTGGAGGGAGGGAACTACCATATGTTTTCCACAGCAGCTGAACTCTTATATTTTCACAAAAAGTGCATTAATGTTCCAATTTCTTCACATCCGCATCCACGCTGGTTTCTTTTTGGTTTTGTTTTTGACAATAGCCATCCTAAAGGTGTTTTGTTTTGTTAAAAAAACTTCAAGAATTTTCCCTTTGTGTCCCTTTTTCAGGGACATTTTTTGGTATATAGCAACTATTTCCTCACGAAGGCAACAACCGATTATTCATGATTGATAACACTGCATAGTACAAAATACTAAAGAGATAATCTTAAAAATTAAATTTTCCCGATGAAACTTAAACACCACACATTGAACCTAAAAATGCAGATGGATGAGGAAGAGGGGGAAATAGACATTTACTTGGCATCTACTGCGTGTGAGGCTTTGCATTCAGCATTTTGTACCTGTTATGGCATTTCATCTTCACGACAATCCTACTGATATGCGCTAATACTTTCATTTTATAGATGTGGAGTTCAAAACTCAGGGAGGGTGACTTATAAGATCAGACAGAGAAGGTTGGAGTTGCGCCCAAACCCCTGTCAGTTGATGCTAGAACCTGTGCTTTTCTCATTATCTATTGCTGTTTAAGTACAAGACACCTCATTTGTCCAATCTGTATGATTTGAGAAGTACTTACATTCTTTTTTTAGATTTTATTTATTTGAGAGAGAGAGAGAGAAAATGCACGAGCGAGTGTGAGCGGGGGGGGGGGGAGGCAGACGAAGAGGGAAAGTCCAAGCAGACTCCCATGCTGAGCATAGAGCCTGACGCAGGGCTCGATCCCATGGCCCTGAGATCAGACCTGAGCCAAAACCAACAGTCAGACGCTTAACCAACTGAGTCACCCAGGTGCCTGTGAAGTACTTTCAGTGCAGAGTCTCATGCATTCAATACAATGATCCTATGAATGGTTAGCATCAGTATTACCAAGATCCACGTTCTATAAATGAAGGAAATTGTAATTCATAAAGTCATGTGCTTATCCAAGCTCACAAAGCAAGTGGGAGGCAGAACTAGGACTTGAACCCAGGTCCTTTCATTCTTGATCTGAAGTGCTTCTCACTTTACTGTGTTCTCTTTTACTGTCCCAGGCAGTGAAGTCATCCAACCTCATTAAACCAAAGTGAGATTACATTTGTAAACCCTCTTGATGAAAACTCATGGGATATACAGTACTTTCTAATTTACATTTAATCAGTTTGGCAAAGGGACAATATCTACCATTCTCTTCCCTATCCAATACTTAGATCCAAAGGTTATATTCACTAATGTAATTTAGGAAGTCATTCTTCACATCCTGATTGGATGCCTGCTGTGTGCCAGACACTATACTTCGGGCTGGAAACCCAGAGATAAATAAAAGAGACATTGTCTTTGTCTCCTAGAAGTTCTTAAAATAGCAGGAAGCAATTTAACACGGAAACAGGTAATAGAACACAATGTAACAGAAAAAGCTTCTCAGAGGAGGAGGTGACATATGATCTATACTTTAGGAATGGTCAGGATTTCACCTAGAAGAGAAAGAGTTACTGGGTATTTACCCCAAAGATACAGACGTAGTGAAGAGAAGGGCCATATGCACCCCAATGTTCATAGCAGCATTGTCCACAATAGCTAAATTGTGGAAGGAACCGAGATGCCCTTCAACAGATGACTGGATTAAGAAGATGTGGTCCATATATACAATGGAATATTACTCAGCTATCAAAAAGAACGATTTCTCAACATTTGCTGCATCATGGACGGCACTGGAGGAAATAATGCTAAGTGAAATAAGTCAAGCAGAGAAAGACAATTATCATATGGTTTCTCTCATCTATGGAACATATGAACTAGGAAAATCAGTAGGAGAAGAAAGGGATAAAGAAAGGGGGGGTAAACAGTAGGGGGAATGAAGCATGAGACACTATGGACTCTGAGAAACAAACTGAAGGCTTCAGAGGGGAGGGGGGTGGGGGAGTGGGATAGGCTGGTGATGGGTAGTAAGGAAGGCACGTGTTGCATGGTGCACTGGGTGTTATACTCAACCGATGAATCATTGAACTTTACATCAAAAACCAGGGGTGTACTGTATGGTGACTAACATAATATAATAAAAAATATTATTATAAAAAAAAGAAGAGAAAGAGTTAAATAATGATTGGTTCTTTGCAGAATCACAAGGGAACCTTCATCCAGTTTTAGCCGCCAGAAGGAACTGTTCAGACACATGTTCTGTTTTGTTTGAATACTGAAGTTTTGTCCATGTGGCTTGAATGAATTGGTCAGAAATATAGATAATTCGGATTTGTATGATTTGGGGTTATCACTATGGACAGTTGATGGATGAACATTCTGATTGTCTTGTAGGTGATCTGATCAGGTCTTTGAGGATATAGAAGTAATTGTAAGGACAGCGTCATATTTTAGTCACTGTGATGGTCATTATTGCTGGTTTGAATCGGTTGGGTGATGATGGAGATAGTTGTTTGACTGTCTCTGTGTATGTCTTTATTTCATAGGGAGAAAGAGGCCCCCAAGGCCCTCCTGGACCCCGAGGTGAGGAAGGATGCCGAGGTGTGGGAGGACCTAAGGTGAGTGTAGACTTCAAGCTGTGGAATTCTTTCCCTGTCTCTGTTTTATCCCTTGAGTTTGAGGAACATCTTACTTCTTCAACATAGCATCTCAGCTCTTTCTCAGACTGAGGGTTTCCCAGAAGTAGAGCCTGAGAAAAGGAATCAAGTGCAAATAGTTTATTGGGAGGTGATCTCAGTAAATACTAGCAAGACAAGGGAGAAAAGGAAGGAAGGTGACCTAGAAAAAATATGTTATCAATTAGATTACCACTGTGGGTAGATGGAGCCTAATTCTGCTGAGGAACTGTGTGAGCCAGCGTTGAACATGCACCTCAACATTGTCCCACCCAAGGGCGGAGAGAGCTGAGGCATTTATACACCAAACCCTATCAGGCATGATTTGCAAGCTGCTGTCAGTGGGTATTAATTCCCCAGCACTTCTGAGCTACATTGCATGTGGACAGGCTCTGGTACCAGAACAAGCCCTCAGGAAAAGTCATAGTGCTGACAGTTGGAAGGGGGTTTGAAAATACTGAAATTTTAAAGCCTAAAGAAATAATGGATGGGTCTCCTTTTTCAGTGGTTTCATAAATGTCTCTTAACCTTCCAGGATTAGAAAAGCTCCTTTAATAAGGCCAGAAAATTACCTCTACAATCTCCGAGTCCTATAGAGAGTTTTTCTGACCATAGCAACCCTATTCTGTACATTCTATCAAGTTACGCTTTCAGTTAATTTGTCCTATTGTTCCTGGAATCCTTCTCATGCTCCCTAGCCAGTGTATTCTCACTTTTGTTTGAAAATATATGATTGAGCTATTAATAAGTGGCAGATCATTGCCATTTCCTGCTCACCCCTACTACGTGAGGAGTTACCGATACGAATTTCTCCAAGTCACAGGCAAAGGGGGGCAGTAGTAATCAGAGTGCTGTGATGCCCACTATAGTCACTGGAGAAGAAATCTTCATTTTGTTCTATGAATTGCATTTTCTTGGAATTTGGAAATATATGGTATCTTAAGTGAAACAAAGGTTTAAAAATCTTATTCAAGCTCAATTCTTTTTATTTCTTCCTAACTTTAGGGAGCAAGAGGATTTTCAGGAGAAAAGGTATGTGACCTTCCTTCCTCTGCTTAAACTGGAGAGCAATTTCTTTGGGAAACAGTACTGACGCCACTTGCTTTTCCTTTGCTCGAGTGAGGTGGGACTTAAAACTTTTTGACAAGGGAGTATGTCAGATGATATTAATAGTCAAACTGCCGTGCTAATGAATGGTTTAAAGCAGGGACATATATGAAAATGTATAATTATCTATAATAATTGAGCCACCATATTTGTCACATGATGCTCTGGAAGAGTTGGTCCTGAATTCCAGGTGTGGTCATCAAGGTGAGTACGGAATGGGAGATGGATGCCAGGACAGGGCTGGTAGGAAAGGAGCTGGCACAGTAAGAGAATGACTTTTCTTTCATTCAAAGGCAAAGTACCCACTCAGTCATTCATGCACTCAAAAAATATATTTGTAGGTACCCACTCTGTTTCCCACATTATCCCTGGGAGTGGCTACAAAGTGATGAACAAAACAAACAAGGGCTGATAGAGCTTCTTTACTCATGTCTCCTGGTACCACTGATTTACCCTTATGGCCTGTGGCAAATACATCACGTAACTGTAGTCTGAGAGTTCGGTGTGCGTATTTTCATGCACTAACTCAGCTATACTTTGGTTTTAAAAAAGTGCCTGAAACTTGATTTCCTCGTACTGATAGTGGGAGCAAATCAACTATTCCACACATGTAATATGCATTTTATTTGGCTTGCAAAACTCTGGACCTTTTTTTTTTTTCCCGAAAGATGCTTTATAATAAATGTGGTTTTTAAAAAACGATTTTTATTTTTATTTGAGAGAGACTAGAAGGAGAGAGGGACAACAGGAGCAGGGGGGAGGGACAGAGGAAGAAGCAGACTCCCGCTGAGCAGGACCCTGGGATCATGACCCTCCTTGAAGGCAGATGCTTCACCGACTGAGCCACCCAGGTGCCCGTATAATAAATACAACTGCCGTTCTGAGATAGTTGGCGAAACGAAGGGCCCATGAGTTCGAAGTGATGGAATATTTGATGAGATGTCACTCTGTAGCTGCCAATTTTTACTCTTATCCAGTTAGCTTCAGGTTTTCCATTCTTAAGGAGTTTTCTTATGGTAAGTCTCCCCAAATACATACGTATGGATACACTCCCATTTAATTCCTCCTTAATCTGAGATCTTCTGAGTTTCCATTTGTGAATTAATTCAGACATATTTGCCAGTCTTTTTTTTTTTTAAGATTTTATTTATTTATTCAACAGAGATAGAGACAGCCAGTGAGAGAGGGAACACAAGCAGGGGGAGTGGGAGAGGAAGAAGCAGGCTCACAGCAGAAGAGCCTGATGTGGGGCTCGATCCCAGAACGCCGGGATCATGCCCTGAGCCGAAGGCAGACGCTTAACCGCTGTGCCACCCAGGCGCCCCTTGCCAGTCTTTTTAAATTAAAAAAAGCCAATGGCAAAAGGACCATCTTTAACAGGCAGACAACCGGTGGGAAATATTTCATTTAGTCTTGTGAAAGAGTTACTACTTGTTCCCTGTGCAAAAGTTGAAAAAGAAGTCTTCCTATCCCTTAAAAATTTGGGTTTCTTTTTTTCTTATCTTTTTCTTTGGAAAAACAGCGTATAAGGCTAGTGACTATTTTGGGAATGAAAATGATCATTGTTTTTTAATATATGAATGCAGTATATAAATGTCACTTTGGAAGTTCTAGATTCTTCTCCCAACAACAACAAAAAATATTAGCAAGGAAATTAACATCAAAGCAATATGCACGTACAGCTGGTTCTCTTTTCTGTAACAGTTTTATCTTCCTTTGCTCCACAGGGAAGCCCTGGTGATGAAGGTGTTGATGGCTTGGTTGGGGAACAGGTATAGAAAGTTTCTCATTTCTATGTTTCTCCTCTACTAGTTTGGTATTTACACTCTCTATTTATACTTTCCAGGACATAGTCTAGAAATGTTAGCATGCATACTCAACAGTGTCTAAAGTTAATCTATTATTTGACCTTATCTTCAAAATATAAGGACCCTAGAAAAGTAGCTCTAATTAACTGCCTCCCATAATAACATGTTATTGTCCAGTATTTTATTCCCATTTATTTTTGTTAAATTCTTTCAATTAAATATTATTATGATTATTGTTTTGCTTAGTCATTGCTTATCCAGCTTTGCCCTCATATTTGTTACTTTCACTGATGCCTTCAAAGGAACATGAAAGATCTTGTTTCTTTTGCCTAAGGTACAACTTTTAAAATTTCCTTTAATGGAATTTACAAACTCCTTTAGTTTTTGTTTCTCTGAAAATCTCTTTATTTTACCATTTTTCTTGAAAGATTGCTCTCGGGGAAAGAATGATTTTCTTTCAGCACTTAGAAAAATGGAATTTCATAGTCTTCTGGCTTCTGTTGTCTTCTGTCTCTCATTAGCGCTGTTAAGAAGTTACCCATCAAACTCATTTTGTTACTTTTGTCAGCAATCTTAAAAAAATGTATCATGCTGCTTTAAAAATTTCCCTTTCTTTCTAGTGTTCTGCAGTTTCAATATGATGTGTCTAGGTGTGGGTTTCTTTTTATTTAACCTGTTTGGAGCTTGTTAGGCTTTTGAATCTGAGCATTTGTGCTTTCTGTCAGTTCTGGAAACTCCTTAGCAAATTCTCATTTTGAAATGTTTATCCTTCCCATTTTCTCTATTATCTCTTTATGGAAGTCTAATTGGAAATTTGTGAGACCTTATGCTATCCTCAATGTCTCTTAACCTCTTGTTCATATTTTCTGTTTGTCTTTCTGTACTGAATTCAGAGTACTTTCTCCAGTTTCAAGTTCACTAATCCTTATGTCACTTGTGTTTAACCTGTCAAATGGATTTTTAATTTCAATTTCTCTGATTTTCACTTTAAGAAGTTCTATTTGATTTTTTCTCAATTCTGCTTGGTCTCTTTTTTTTTTATAATTAATTTTATTTTATTATATTATGTTAATCACCATACAGTACATCCCCTGATT
>NC_048223.1:17517990-17550504 GCF_002007445.2 Ailuropoda melanoleuca | reverse complement strand
TTCCAGCTCAACTCAGGGGACCGGCTGAAAAAGGGGTCCCCTACTCCTCCGCCATCTTAACCTCCCTCCCTCGGTCTCTTTTTTTAACAGTTGCTTATTATTTTACTCATTTTTTTTTTGTAAACCTATTTAAATGTATGAAATATACTTATTTTATATTGTGCATATGATAATTCCAATAGCTGTAGTCATTACAAGTCTGATTTTGCTGCCTGTTGTTTCTGCTGGCTTCTCCCTCATGGTATTTCCCTCACATGTGTTGTGACTTTTGATTGATTGATTTTATTTTATTTTTTCTTTTTTTTCTTGTTTCTTTTTCTTTTTTCTTCTTTTCTCTCTTTTTTCCTTTTTTATGATGACTTTTGATTTAAATGCATTTTTAAATGAACTTCATCTGTGAGAAGTCATTAAGGCCTGCATTAGGTTGCTTGCTTCTGCCACGTCCTTGGTGGCACGTCCTCCTGAGATCACTTTAAAATAAATGATGAGATTTGTATTTTCACACGGTCCTCACGGAGTGATCAGAAGTCCCGAGGACAGCCAATGGCTATTACTTCTCTGGATTTCTGCATTCTCTTTACTCTGAACTCTAAGGATTTCTCTTGTTCTTTATCAGCTCATGAACGTATGTGGAGCACCTCACACTTTGCTATCTGGAATTTCATATTGTTTTTCAAAGGAAGTATTGTTTAGAGCCTCTACTCTGTCCCATACAAGTTGGATGGTAAAGAAACTTTCTGCTCTTGGCTAGAATGCGAAACTACATGGAAAAACTTTCTGGTGTGACTTGATATACAAAGCTTCTTTGTATATTTATTTTTCCTTTTCTAGGGTAATCGTGGAGCCCCGGGGTCATCTGGAGAAAAAGGAAATAGGGGAAATCGGGTAAAGTGTGAGGCTATTCTTCTCTCATATTTCTACTGTATCAACTGACCTTGACAGTTTATTTTTAAGTTCTGGGAAAGAATTCTCTAGTGGTTTAAGTTCTAGATTGGGAGTTAAAGGGCAATAAATATTAGCAATTTGGACTCTTTAGTGAAGACCCTCCCATGCTGCTAGTGATATGAGTGATGGAAACCGGCTCCCTGAGCTTATGAACAGTAATTGCCATGCCCTATCTCACGAGCTTTGCAAGGCTCCCTGTCGCCAGTGATTCAGTCTCACACCCCAGACCTCTCAGCCACATCCTTCACTACTGTCAGTCCAAAAGTGTCCTTTCCAGTCAGATTGTACTACTCATGATCCCCGAGGAATCCTTGTGCATGCCCACCTCTGTGTCTTAGCTCATGCTGGGTACCCCATCCTCGGGTGGCTTTTTCCCTGCTTCCATCTCCAGTGTTTATTTGAATATTACTTTCTTTCCAATTTCCAGCTCCCCTCTTTCCCCCTCATATCAGTCTGTAGTGCTCTCTCCCTTCTCTACATCCTTCCCGCATTATATTTCTATGTAAGGGAAAGCAGATGCCTGGTGTATGTACCACAGCTCTGCCTTCCCATGCCCATGGCAGATATTACTAAGCAATTATGGAATCCAGCCAGAGGGATCCATCTCAGAACTGTTATAATCAGCTTCTGTTGGTTGACTGGATTAGATAAAGGGTGTGATTATGTTTTTGTGGAATTAGAGTAATGCTTTTGGGGTAATGCTTTTACCCCAAGGTGTGGATTGATTTCCTGATAAATAAAACAAGGAGTCACAAGAAATGGTTCTTTATTGGGGAAGGTTTAATTGATAAGCTGCAATTTGGGGATTAGATTTTGGAGAAGGTGGGAGACACCACACTTCTTTCAAGATCAGAGAGCCTTCAGTTTCCATCTAATTTAGTTAAATTCAATAAACACATGTTAAGGGTTTCTTACTTGTAGAGCATATCTAGCAAAACGCTTTTTTAAAAAAAATATTTTATTTATTTATTTGACAGAGACAGCGAGAGAGGGAATACAAGGGGAGTGTGAGAGGGAGAAGCAGGTTTCCTGCCGAGCAGGGAGCCCGATGCAGGGCTCAATCCCAGGGCCCTGGGATCATGACCTGAGCTGAAGGCAGACGCTTAATGGCTGAGGCACCCAGGCGCCCCTAGCAAAACACTTGGAAAGTTGGGCACATCATGATAAGAACCAAATGCCAGGCTCTGTACTCAACATTTAAATTTATTATTCCATTTAATTTCCATAACAGCCTTATAAAATGGGTATATCTGTTTCACAAATGAGAAAATAGAATCTTAGAGAAGTCAAAGAAATTTGCCTAGCTAGTAAATTGGATAGCAGGATTGGAATTTAGAATTAAGTAACTCCTTTTATCATTATACCAGGTGAGGAAAGAGGTAAGGCAGAGTTATAAGTAACAATAAGAAGTGGCATTTTTTTAGAGCTTAGAGAACATTCTGCTCCCAGTGAGTCTGAGAACCAGATCTCAGAGATGGGTCTCACTTCATTATGCTCAGAGTGTGGCATATACCCTCTAGAACCAGGCATATAACACAATTTGAGGAAGGTTCCTGGGGTCGGGGCTCTCCCCGACTCTGCAGGAACTACTACACAGAGGGGGTACCATTAACAGCAGGTTTTAAGAGAGGTAACCATTTGCTTATCATGTTATAGTCTTATGGCAAATTGCTTCACCTTGCTGGTTCCCTTTCTATAGTAAGAGCTCCAGAAACATTTTTCTCTCTTTTTGCCCCCTTTTCGTGAGATCTTGCTGTGCCAGTGCTGTCCATGTCTGTGGTAGAGAAAGCCTTCTTCTTATGTGTGTTTCTGTGTAGGAGTATCAGGGAGAAGTGGAAAGATCAGGGACTTGGTGGTAGGGAGAGCTGGGTCCAACTTCCCTGAGCCTTAGGTTCCTTGCATGTAATATGCAATTCCTGAGCTGTAAGGGTTCAGTGAGGTAATGCACACCTAGGGCCACATATATCACAGGCTTCCAATAAAAGTATGCTCTTTTCTGCATTGCAGCCTCACCTATTTAGCAGCAAATGCTTTAAAGTTCAAGTACTAAATTGTTCTTTTAATGTGATGCTCGTTTTCCCTCTTAATGTTCTCTTTCCTTTAGGTGATAGATGATCTTTTAAAATGACACTTTTTTTCCCCTCTGTGATTTAAGGGCTTGCCGGGACCACCTGGACCTCCTGGAGAGCACGGAGAGCCTGGGTTAAGGGGAGACCCTGTAAGTGCTGGTGGAAAGATTTCAGCTGCTTTAATCCAGGGACTTATAAACAGTTTGCTTAGACACAAAGACAGCAATTAATTACTCATCAACGAGGCATCCGTTCAGCCTGTCTTAGCCTTGCAACAAATAAGAGATTTGTGAGAAGACCCATCTTATAGAACATTTAGGTTCTTAAAGGGTTTGCAACTTTAATTGCATTGGGTATTCGGGATTTCTGAGCAGGCCCGGACAATTAAAAAGGTCTACTTTGGAGCCTTTAAAAAATGTCGTATTTCCTGTAATTTCTTTTCCTATCTTTCCCATCCATTTGAGGTAAGCAATCTTTTCTTTTCTCAGGGGGATCCTGGAGCAGATAGTTACATCCAAGGCCCTAAGGGAGAAAAAGGAAGGCGTGGACATCAGGTAAGATGGTCTCTATTTGTTTGGGGATACTGGTACATGTGGGAAAGATGCTAGCTGGTGAAGAAGTCTTGAATGTTCTGGTTGGATCAGCATTGAGAGCAAACCTGTGGGACTCCACTGCCCATGGAGACAGGAGCTCTGAATGCTAATCTCCATTTATAGCCTCGCATCCTTGTCTTGTGGTTCCTTTTTTTCTTGAAAAAAAAAAATCTCATTTCCCACAACACTAGTAACACAAGTTACTTAATCTCCTTTATCCTTGGTTTCTTCATCTCCAAAATGAAAGCATCAGGCTCACTGACGCCTAAGATCTTTTCAGTATAAAAATTCCCCAGTTTCCTAATTATGTCTTGATTTAAAAGCAGTCGGGCCATTACACCTCTGACTTGCTTTCCACCACTGCCCATGTTGATTGATGTGACTCGAGTACTAGCCATTTTTAAAGATAAGATCCTTGTCTAGCTTGGAAGATTGGAAGTGTCATGACATAGGACCTCACCAAAGGTAGAAGACTTGCTAACTTTGCAGATGCTGCTAACTGGTTGGAAGCCATATTTAGATGTTTTATGTCCTAGTCATTAAAATGCATGACTGAAAAGTGACTGAGGTAACTTACCCAAGTGTCTCAGTCCTCACATCTCGTCATTCCCAATTTCCAGAAACAGGGTCTGCACAGCAACATGTTTACAACTGGATAGCAACCTCTATTTGCTTTGGACTCCAATTTGCCTCCTTTGACATAACGTTAGGACGTTGATTCTCTTCCCTGAATTGTGGCGCATTCATATCCATTTTATATACGTCCAGGTCCCGAGTAAAATCTGGTTTGTAACAGGATCAGTATTCTGTAGCTATGCCAGAAAACTGTCACTCCTTACTGCAAGAATTTCTCATCTTACTGTTAATTACAATTATTTTGGACAAACTGCGTTGAGAGGGTTCTCTTGGGTGAGTTGAGATCAGAGAGCCCGCTGAATAGCTACTCAATCAGTTATGGGATTGAGCTAAGAGAACAGCAAGGCAGCATCCCTTAACCCACCTGGGCCCTGGTTTCCTCATCTGCAAGGTGGGAAGGTTAGAGAAACCATTTTGAAGTTTCCACGAGTTAGTGGTTGTCATGGGAAGGAAGGTGTATGAATTGAGCTTTGTTTCCATGGATTGCTTGTGGTTTTACATCTGGGAAGGAACTGCGGCCTCTAGACCAGCTGTTCAGTACTGTGTACATCCCAGCGTCGCAGCCATGGGGGAGCCTCCTGCTCGCCGTTTTCAGAGGTCTCCACTGCTGACTTCATAGCTCAGGGCTACTCGGAACGTCAGATCCCTGAATTGTGCGTGCAAACCAAAATTGTGACCCTCTGAAATGGCTCGTGTCATACTGCACTTGTGTTCCACGTGGTTTCTACTCCCATGCTGAGCTCAAAGAAGGGTGCTAAGTATTATCTGAATAGACTTGGGTAATAAAAGTCACTCTCACCAATTACATAAGCCTGCGGCTGCAATGTTGAAATTCTAACCAGCTGCGTGCCATTAGAAGCTAGACCTCTAGGGGGCAGTCTTTCCTCGTATAGGTTTACTCGACTATCCCAAGGCAGAAGAGAGTTCCTATGAAAACCAATCGTAAACAGAAATGCAGTAAGCAAAGAAGCAATTACCATTAATTTCTACGGAAATATTTTAAAGTGTTCCCAGACTCCAAAAATAACCTCCCCTAGGCTTCTCTGATACCTTAGGACACATCTTGCTAAGGGATGCACAAAATAAATTGAGATGCACGAATGCTCACAGAGTTCAAAGCTATGGCGGCTGAATGCTGAGATGATGCTGAGTGTGGTCTCCGGGAAAGAGCTTGGCTGGGCGGAGCCTCTCACTGCTTGGGGTGCGCGCCGCCTCTGTAAAAGCTCGCTGTGCAAAACACATGCTGAGCGCGGTTTCCACTTGGCCCCCTTTGCCGTAAAAGTGAAAATCCTCCTTGAATTTCTTTTGGTTAGCGAAACCTGGTACTAATGTCGATCTTTCATAAACGTGAAGTGGCTGAACACATACTTTTAAAAAGGGAGGATACCTGGATTTGTTTCTGAGTTGAACCAAAGAGCAGATTCTGTGTTGCAATTTAGAAGGAGACAGTCCCCAGAATGAAGCTGGCTTTTAAACGAAACAGAAACTTATTTTAACATCCAGTATGGGAGAAGGGATGGAAAACCCGTCATGCTTTTCCACTTATGAGAAGGAAAACCAATACAACCCTTTTGGAGGGCAATCTGACAACATACATCAGCTAGGACTGCTGTTTGTTGCTTATATATTTTAATACACACAGGTTTATATATTTTAATATACAAGTTTATATATTTTAATATACAAGTGACAAATATACAAGTGACAAAGCCTGACTGGCAGTGTTTAGCTAATAAACATGTTTTTGATAATCCAGGGAAAGGTGATTCCTGGTTTGGTACACTAGCTCAGTGATGTCATCAAAAGCCAGGGATGTCATCAGGGACTCAGCCCCTTTCTTCCATGGTGCCCTCCTCAGTGTGGTGCCTGGACTTAGCTGCCCAAGCATTTAGTCTTCACTTTTACATAAAATGCCCGAAGGAAAGGTGCTTTCCTATCATCAGGGCACTGCCAGCAATATTCTCTTTTTGGCTCATTGGCTGGCTCCTGTGCTCCCCACTTGTGCTTGCCCCATTTTAAGAGACCCAGAGAAAGCAGCTTTCTGGCTGATGAAATGAGATTTCCATAACTGGTTCAGACCCGTCGTAATTCATCCTTTGGGGCTGGGCGTGTTGTCCCAAATGAAACAGATTTTCTTAGCAAGAAAGAAAGGGGCAAGAGTGTTGTGTAGCCCCCAACTGTGTCTGCCACGGATTCAGATGTATATATCCTTTGATCCAGTCTTTCCAGTTCTGGAAATTTATCTAGAAGCTAATCGTGGACCAACACAAAAATTTAGCTCCAAGGATAGAGATCAGATTATTAAGTTTTAAATCACTGCACTGCTTGAATGTCTGATGATAAGGGGTTGTTTATATAAACAATGGCACATGATCAAATATTACTAAGCTACGAAAAATAGTTCAGAAGTCTGTTTCATAACAAGGGAAACATTCATGATGTAATATTAAGTGAAAAGACTAGATTACAAAACTCTGTATTCAGCAAGAGTCCAAATTGGTAGAATGCAGCTATATCTATCTATTCTGGAAGGATAAACACCCAGAAATTGTGCGTTTTTTTCTTAACTTTATTCTCTGAATTGTTGAAATATTCTGTGATGAACTTGTAATATTTCTTGCCCCAACTTTTCATTTTGAAAAATTTTAAATCTACAGAAAAAGTTGTAGTTGCAAGAACAGCATAGTGAACACCAACTGTTATCATTTAGCCATATTTACTTTATGTCTCTCTCTACAAATACATAGGTAACATTTGATATATTTTGTTGAGCCATTTGATTAGTTAATTATTTAATTAATCAAGGATTAACTGAAGGTCTTATAAGATTTCTCTTCCAAATATTCAACAAGTATCTTTCAAGAACAAGTACTTTCTCTTAGATAAACATAATACAGTCATCACACTCAAAAAATTTAATATGGCATAAAATTATTTTCTAATATGCAGTCCGTGTTCACATTTCCACACTTGCCCCAATGATACCCTGCATGGCTATGTTTACTGTTATTGTTCCGAGATCCAGTCAAGGACTATGTGGCATATTTAGTTGTTTTGACTCAGTTGTATCCTTCAATCACAGCTGTTGTCCAGTTATTTGTTTCCATGACATTGACATTTCTTTTTTTTTTTTTTTTTAAAGATTTTATTTATTTATTTGACAGAGAGACAGCCAGAGAGAGGGAACACAAGCAGGGAGAGTGGGAGAGGAAGAAGCAGGCTCCCAGCGGAGGAGCCTGATGTGGGGCTTGATCCCAGATCTCCAGGATCACGCCCTGAGCCGAAGGCAGACGCTTAACGACTGAGCCACCCAGGCACCCCGATATTGACATTTCTGACCAGTTATTTTGCTAAACATCCCTCAATTAGGATTTGTCTGATTGTTTCCTCATGACTAGATTCAGGTTAAGCATTTTTGGCAGATTAAGTAAGGTGGTACCCTTCTTTTTAAAAAATTTTTTAAAGATTTTATTTATTTATTTGCCAGAGAGCAAGAGCACGAGTAAGAGCAAGAGAGCGAGCGAGAGAGAGGGAGAGAGAGAGCACAAGCACGGGGATTAGCAGGCAGAGGGAGAAGCAGGCTCTCTGCAGAGCAGGGAGCCCAACGTGGGACTCAATCCCCAAGATCCAGGGATCATGACCCAAGCCGAAGGCAGACGCTTAACTGACTGAGCCACCCAGGCGTCCCTAGGCGGTACGCTTCTCAGTCACCAGGAGGGACACTGTGCCTGGCTGTCTCGTTACTGGTGCATTAATTTGGTCACTTAATGAAGGTGGGGTTCACTAGACTTACCCATTATAAACATACTTTTTCCCTCCTTGTAATGATCAAATAATCTGGCAATGATATTCTGAGACTGTAAATTTCTTGTTTCCCTGTCTTTCACCTAATGATTCCAGCATCTGCCCAGATGATTCCTTTGCTATGCTGGCTGCAAAAAACTGTCTACTATTGAAATGAAAAAATGATAAACATTTTAAGAAAGATAATCTTTTTTATATCTAGACCAATCACGAGAGCACCTTGTGTGAAGCCTACTTTCTCATACAGCCTACTATATTAAAAAAAAAAAATTCCCATTCTAAAAGTACACTACTGGGGCACCTGGGTGGTACAGTCCAGTAAGCGACCGACTCTCGATTTCAGCGCAGGTCACGATCTCGGGGTCCTGGGATCCAGCCCGAAAGGCTCTGCGCTCAGCAGGGAGTCTGCTTCAGGATTCTCTCTCTCCCTCTCCCTCTCATTTCTCTCTCTCAAATAAATAAATAAATAAATAAATAAATAAATAAATAAATAAATCTTTAAGAAAGAAAAAGTAACACTACAGATATTTGGGAATACAGAAAAGTAAAATGTAGAGAAAAAAATTAATAGTTCCAGTAGCCAAGAAAAACATCAGTTTACGGAACTTTCCCAGCTTGGTGATGGCAAAGCTATTCTCCCTGTGAAAGTCAGATAAGGATCCCATGGGCTTATTAAAAAATGTTCTAGTACAGTATAAAGAAATGAAGAAACATCATTTTGTCTTTCTCCATATTTGGGATAAATTATTCTTTCAGAGAATTTAACATACTTGAAAAGAATGTTATGACACATTTTTTCTCCTTCATAAGCTTTTGAGAAACATAATTTTTAATGGTTGCATACTATTTCAGTAAGTGTTTCTACCATAATTTTATCAACATTTCCCTCATATTGTGGGATATGTAATTGTTTCAGAATTTAATCTATTATAAATAACAGTTGGAAGAACAGCTTTGCACAAATGTTTTTATTTCGATATCTCACATTCTTTCCCTATTTATGAGTTCTTACTGAGCTAGCATGCGACTTTTCTGAGTATCTAAAATATCCCTACTTGGGACTCAAGGTGGTTTTCATTTTTCCTAAAAGATGGACTTATTTTCTCTGGACACCACCCATCTCATTTCTGACCTTAAAGAAGTGAGAGCACTGGAGGGTTTCCTCATCCTGGATGTGTGTAACCTCTCCCTCCATCATCATTGGTCTATACTGATCACTCCGCATGTGCAGAGACTCGCTCTTCTGCCTTCTGCTTGTCTGCCAGTCTGTATCCTATATGATGGGCAGAAAGGGAAGTACTGGTATTTTTCAAATATTAAGGACCGGTTATTGGGGAATATGTCTGACTACTGTCCCAGCATGATGAACCCAGAGGAGGTGTCACATGAACAATCTTTGGAGAAAGGTGCCTACAATGTGGCTATTTTAAAACACCAGAATTAATCCATTTGCTTCTAGAGAAGTTCTGACCAATAGAACTTTCTGAGATCTAATATCCTATATCTGTGTTGTCTAATATGGTAGCCACTAGCCACGTGTAGTTATTGGACACTTGACATTTGTATAGTATAACTGAGAAACTGCATTTTTAATTTAATTTTAATGAATTTAAAATTGACAGCCACCTGTGGCTAGTGGCCTCTGTATTGGAAAGCCCATGTCTGAAGAATAAATCCAGAAGGGTGTAGGCATCTAAACTTACATTCCCTTTATTTCTTCCTTTTCAGGGACATTCTAGTTTCGATGGACCTCCGGGAGAACCTGGAAATGTTGGTCCTCAGGTAAGTACAACCACTCGTGGGTCGTATTTCACCTGCTTTTGTGGAGGAGAGAGGTCGGCTGGGGTGGAAATGGGCTTGTTTCCTTCTCTAAGGTCTCTGCTTCCCTTCTACTTGTAGGGGTCAAGAGGAAGACGAGGTGTGCCAGGGCTGAAGGTCAGTGCTTTCTGAAAAATTTTGCTTCTCATTCCACAGATATGACTACTTTAAATAGTTCTCTCTGAGGTCAAGGGGAATTCTGGTTGGGCTGTCTGAGGTTGCCGGAGGATCACTGAGAAGTTTTCATCGAGACCTTTTCCATGAAGAAGAAAAAGTTAATATGGTTCTCTGCTTCTCCTCCAACCTGGTATAATATCTCATTTAGGTTGAAAGGAAGCTAATACCTCCAAATAATGATTTTTCCATTTGAAGAAGTGGGACTGCCTGTGGGTGCTCAAGGGGATCTCATAGTCCCTAAACGATGAAAAAAGATTGAGCTTTTACCTTTTATCCAAATGCGAAGGATGTGATTTGAGGGTAGGATAGGGGCTATCTCTGCGGGGGAACTGTATTTTACTAAGCAATTGCCTAGCACCGGTCATTGCCCTACACCTTTATTTCTAACACCTCAAGTAAAACTTTCTACAACCCCAGGAGTTATGAGCACCATTGGTTCCCTTTTACAGATAAGAGAGAAGATACAGATTTAGCAAAACTTGTCACAGGTCACATGGCTAATAATCAGTGGAGACAGGATTCAAATCCGAAGATTAGGATGCTCTCAGAAATTTTTTTAACAAAATAAATTTATTATGTAGATTTCTCTCTAACACAGTGTAGTCGTGCTCTGCTGGTATTTTTTTCTGGCATTCTCATGATTTAGAGATGGAAGAAAAGTCAGAGATCAGTTTATGTCAACTCGAAGCCCGTGTGTGTGTGTGTGTGTGTGTGTGTGTGTGTGTGTGTGTGTGTTGGGCAATGACTTCTGACCTCCTGGGTACAAAAGAAGATGGAACCTCTAGTCTTCAGAAAAAAGTTTATTTATTTAAGAGACAGAGAGTGAGAGAGAGAGAGAGAGCACAGAGGGAGAGGGAGAAGCAGACTCCCCACTGAGCAGAGAGCCTGATGTGAGACTCGATCCTAGGACCCTGAGATCATGACCTGAACTGAAGCCAGATGCTTAACCGACTGAGCCATCTAGGTGCCCTTAAATAGATTATTTCTTGTACTTTTAATTTGGTTTTAATACTTGTGAAATAAATAATGTCTTGAACTATCATTTTATCCCCACAATATTATACTGTTTTTATCCCCACAAGGCAGAAAGAAATAGGCTAAGTTTTGGAGAAATTAAGTGGCTCTAGGCAATGGAAGGAATTTCCTACTCTTGAATTATTTAATTCTTTTGTGATGCTACGTGTAGTTTATCTAAATATCCGTTCAGTTCACCGTGGGTTCTCTGCTCAGTTGGGTCATGGTCATTTTTGTTTCCCTATGTCACCCCATCTCCTGTGTTATTCTTTTTTAAATTTAATCTAAATCAGAGTGAAGCCTGTACATACATACATACATACATTGAAAGTCAAATTGCATTCATAAGCTTATCATGAAAAATATCTCCCTGTCCATTCTTTCCAGCTTTTCGGGAGCACTTACTTTCATCTCTGTGGGCTATTCCTTCTGGTATTATTGCTGGTTTTTTTTTTTTTTTAAGATTTTTTATTTATGTGACAGAGAGACAGCCAGGGAGAGAGGGAACACAGCAGGGGGAGAGGGAGAGGAAGAAGCAGGCTCCCAGCCGAGGAGCCCGATGTGGGACTCGATCCCGGAACCCCGGAATCACGCCCTGAGCTGAAGGCAGTCGCTTTAACGAGTGCGCTATCCAGGCACCCTATTGCTGGTTTTCTAAACAGCATGCTTACTTTGGTGTTCCTTGTTTTTCAGTTTGGGATGTTTTTCTCTCAATTCCTGACTATGGGGGATAAAGATTTTTCTTAACTTGTCCATTTCCTTCTCCGTACACTTGCCTCCAGCTCATCCTTGGAATACACTTAGTTTCTGCCCTGTGGTCAAGTCAGTTCATTGTTCATATGATGACTAGGCAAGTATTATTTGCAGCTATGTAACTTTTGTTTTCCTTGACACACCTTCCCTCCCTATTTGCTTTGTGTTCTATGTGCCTGTTACCAGTTAATTACAGTTAATTACAAAGTTCTTTGAGAAAACTGATCACCTCCCAATATATTCAAACATGTGGGGTTTATTTCTCTTGAATTTCTCCTTCCTGGGCCCTCTGTCCTCTTGCTCTAATTCAGACCCATTGCGGTCTGGGCCTCTGCACTGTTGTCTTTTTATCGGGACAAATTGTGGAACAGCAACCTCTCATTTTGGGAGCAGAGAAAAATGGGTGCAAACTGCTGCCTTTCATAGGAAGCCTCCCCATTTAGCACATTGGAATCTTGATGAATCCGTCACAGTTTGCTCTTTTTCCTATTCAAGCTTTGATTTTTTTTAAAATAAGAGATAAAATCATAACTATTTGCAGACTCGAAGGTAAAGTGGGCTTATCCAACATGTCAATAGTTTGCTAGTTAACCCAGTGTTGGAACCTGGGTCATAAGATTTTTTTATGGAAAATATTGTATTATGGCAAACAAATCAATGCAGAATTTATTTTGACAATAAAGGAAAACTTTAACTTGTTAATTATAATACAACTGAGAATATCATTCATTTTTTATGTATCCGTAAACCCACTAGCCTCCAGCAATTATTTTCACATTCGTGTGTTTCCTGTACAAGATAGATAATAAAGAGTTATTATAATGGGTATACTATTTTGTAGTCTGCTTTTCTGTTTCCAAATCTTCCTATTATCATTTTAATATATTACAGCATACTCTGTGGAAGAGCTCTGATTTGCTAAACAATTCTTACGTTGAGCATTTGGGTAATTTCTGTTATGTTGGATATCATGGTCAGTGATGGAAAGAAAAACTGTATTATAGGGTTTTTGTTTTGTTCCTGCTTTTGATTTGCTGAAAGGATTTCCTTAATATAAATGTACAGACATGGAGGTACAATAAAAGAGTCTGAACTTGGCTTCATAGAGCCAAATTGTTTTCAGAATGTTGCACAGGGAATGTCAGTAATGCGATGTGCAGACATTTCACAACCTATTTCAAAATTTCTAGCTACATGCCTTTTAAAACACAAACTGAAGGTTGCTGGAGGGGAGGTGGGTGGGGCGATGGGGTAACTGGATGATGGGCATTAAGGAGGGCACCTGATGTGATGAGCACTGGATGTTACATGCAACCGATGAATTTTTGAACTCTACGTCTGAAACCAATGACGTGCTATATGTTGGCTAATTGAATTTGAATTAAAAAATAAAAAAAATTTAGTCATGTTTATAAATCTAGAAATCAACTGTTAAAGAGCAGAATAATAGAGCGGTAATAGTCAAGAGAAGTGCTTCCCATTTACCTGAATAGTTTTAAAAACTGAGGAAGCACGAGGAATTGATCCATGTAGTGAATGAATTCTGAGTTCAAGATTTTTTCTCTTTGCAAATCTATGAATAAATAGTAACCTTCCCAATACAAGAACAACATGAAAAAGAAGGCAGAATAATTCACAAAATGGGTATTATGTCAACCTTAGAAAATGTATCTTCTCTGTAGAAAAGAAAGTATTAATTTGAGGGAGAATTTAAAACAGTTATTTAGAACAGAACATGTAGGGTTTTGTTCTGTTTTTAAGATTTTATTTATTTATTATTTGAGAGAGAGAGGGCACACGAGCAGGGTGAGGGGCAAGGGGAGAAACAGGCTCTCCACTGAGCAGGGAACCTGATGCTGGCTCTATCCCAGGACTGAGCCACCCAGGCACCCGAATATGTAGGATTTTAAAGCCAGTTTTCTGGGCGCCTGGGTGGCTCAGTCAGTTGAGCGTCTGCCTTTGGCTCAGGTCATGATCCCAGAGTCCCAAGATCCAGCCCCACATCAGGTCTCTGCTCAGTGGGGAGTCTGCTTCTCCCTCTTCTTCTGCCCTTCCCCCTGCTCCTTATCTCTCTCTCTCAAATAAATAAAATCTTTTTTTGAAAAAGCCAGTTTTGTGCCATTTCTTTATGTGCTTTATGTGCTTTGAATGTCCCAGAATGTCACGCTTGTTGCTGTATTCAACCTTCTGAGTTTCTTCTCGGTCCTTAACACCAGTGAGCATTTAGCCCCTGTCCCTTAAAAGGAATGGATGGGCTTTTAGGGACTTGTTATTAAGTTAAATGGGACCTTGGGTTGCTTAATCAAAGTATTTTTGCTTCTATCACCAGCTAAGATATTGGAAGGAGATGTGAAAAGACTGGGAAAGACAGTAAGAATTTGGTTTTCCAACATAAGTGGAACCCCCTCTCCCCATATCCTCTCCAATCCCAAGTGAACTGAGCACAGACAATCAAAGTTTTTTTTGTCTTTCTCTTGAGGCTTTCAAGTGCCATCTTGCAGGAAAGGTGACCTTCAGTAGGAACACTAATGGCGCCTGGTGAACTCACTAAGTTTTGCTTATTTTGACAGGGTGTGCGTGGAGAATCCGGTGAACAGGGTTACCAAGGAGAGCTTGGATACCAAGGCTCACAGGTTGTATCAGTCAACTTGTTTTTTTAGTGCTAAAGAGTATTTGTTTGAAATTATCACTTAGATTCTTGGATAGGGATTTAACGTATGTCAGAATGGCTCTTTTCTAGGGCCTTCCAAAGCAAATTGTATAGTCTCTCTCCTGGGCAGTTTATACTCTAATAGCTAATATTTACTGAATTTTTGTTATGTCTTAAATATGGCCCGAAGCACTTGTATTAACCCATTTAATCCTTCAATGGAGGGTTATTATCCCTATTTTACAGATAGAAATGGAATGGGGGATGGAGAAGTTAGGTAAATTGGCCAAACTCACACAATTAGTGAATGATAAAGATGGGATTCAAACTCAGGCAGGCTAGTTAAAAAATCTATGTTCTTAATTACTGCCTCTGAAAGCTGTGTATTCAAAGTACTCAAATTTGGCATGAGAAATCAGCAAAGTGTTTATTGAGTATCTGTTATACATAGGGCACTTTGCTAATAGGCATGGGATGTTCAGAACATTAAGGCAAGGAAGGGTCTTGCCCTCAAGTGGGGTGTTGCAAACTATTCAATGATAACTGGAAATTTGAACTTCCAACCAGTTCTTTTGGAATCTTCTAAGCATAACCCAAATCTGTCACTCTGTAAATCCTTCTGGAACATGTCCTACATCTTTCTTTTAAAGGCCAAATTATTTCCAAGTATCAAGTGGAAGAACTTTAAAACAACAACTCTTACTAACACATTGAATCATTCTCCATAACTTTAAAAATTCTATGCGCGTCAGGCCTTAATTTTGAAAGGTTTCTGTTGTTTTTTGACTTGACAAAGGTACGAAAGAATGAAATGGGTGATGAAAGTGTAATTAGAGATTGTATTTATTTTATGATAGAAAATAGTGTCTGAACATGGGAGGAAACAACCGAGAGATGGATTTTTGCCTTTCTTTTGATCACTGGCTTAATTCAAATTTGGACCCCCTGCCACTGTGGTGTTGTGGCTTTCTCTTTTATATTCACTTTATCATACCGCTGAGTGCAAGAGGAACGAGTTGTGTTGTGAACCATGAGCAAGATAATCAACAGAACCTCTCCTTAATTTCACCTCCCACTGGGATGTGGGCATGAGGCTCTATTTAAATAGGTGATTACAATAGCTCATGCAGGAGCATAGAAGCCACGATCCATGCTTCTAATAGGAAAGCATTTCTCAGAAAAGCTGGAGGAAAATTAGTGTTGGAATGAGTAAAGTGAAATAGACTGGGGAGAAAATGAGTGCCTCCCCAGCAATGTGCCCAGTGCGATTAGGCTCTCGTGCTAGAGAGAACAGGAAAATGTACTGTTGGTTCTTGATAAAATCAAAATGCACTCTCTGGTCCTCAGCCCTTGTATGTCTAAAGAAAAGGTTGAATTTTCAAGGGAGATCAGTATCCTAGCAGCTCCTCTCATTCGCCTTTTAGGATTTAAAGTTAGTTGGGCGTATTAAAATATAAAGCAGTGTTCTGAAGTTTTCGGGCTCATCAGGTCCAACAGCAGAGGTGGTTACAGACACGGGTGCTGACGGCTCACGTCCGGTGCTTCTGTGGCGCGAGCCTGGGGTGCTCGCGTGCAGATGCTGCTCAGCAGAGTGCGGTAAACACGATAGCGATGGGTCAGGGCACCCCGATTTGTGCTCCCATCAGGGACCAAGGTGACTTTGTGCTTGCATGGGGAATGAATAGCTCCATAAACACCGGTTGAACTTTAATTTCATCTTTGGACCAGGGACTGAGAGGAAGGCAAGGACCACCAGGAAATTCTGGACAAAGAGGCTTACCGGGTGTTGAGGTAGGTTTGAAAAATTAAAAGCTACAGCAGAGCCGTTCATTAACAACGGCCAGTTCAGACAGCTGAGTGTTCCGGACCGATAACATACGCTGTTTGCTCTGGGATTGGTGGGTATCAGGGGTTTCTAGAAATAGCTAATTTGATCCCTGGGTGTACCCCCTTCTACTCTAGGTGCATTGTGGGAATACAGTGATCAATAAGATGGGGTCGGAGCTCCAGGGGTGTTTAACACAAGCTCATAGTGACTTACCTATAGTGCGAGAAAAAATGCAACTCTTAAAGGGGTATAAACGACTAATTTATTGCTCATAAACATGAAAAGGAAGCATTGCCATCCCAATTTTATAGATGAGGAGACCGAGGCTCAAAGGGATTAAAAATGATTTGTCATCTGGGTAGGAAGTGGCCAAACTGGCTCCCAGCTTAGTTCCTTCTGGGGCCCCTTCTCCTCCTGACCCAGGATCCCCGTGGTTCCTAGAAGGTTCCTAGAAGGGTCAGACCTCATTGAGAGAGCTGATCAGGAGTGGCTTCCTAATGACGGGAGCATCTGACATAGCTTAACCCCGAGCAGCGTGATCTAAGTTAGGGATAAGCGTCTTGATCTGGAGATTCAAAATAGCAGCTCCAGGATGGCCTGTGTCCTAGTTCTGTTCTTACTCTCTCGATCAGGAAGAGTCTAGCCCCATAAACCGATTGTATGGTTTTCATTTTCATTTGATAATATTTTCTGTTTGGAGCGGGTGAAAGTCCAGGTGTTTGTCTTCCCGATCTCCTAATCAAATGGTGTTTTTCCCTCTAGTACCCAGATCATTGCTCCAGCGCTCAGTACTTGGTAGATGTGGCCTCTTGCACAGAATGCCTCCCTCCTCCTCCCCCACCCCACCCCCCAGCCCAGAGGTTAAATGTGCATAGGAAGCATTCTGTCTGTTGAAGGATACAATTAATTGTATAAAACATTGAAGGTGATTTGTGAGTATATTACCAGTTCCAGACCATTTCAATAATAACAAGAGAGTCAGATAGATAACTTTGTGGCCCTTGAGGTGATTTTAGTCCTGATCTTATTACAGGGGATTGCTGGGCCTCCCGGACCAATTGGTTCCAAAGGAAAAGCTGGACCAACAGGAATGAAGGTAAATGTCAGAGAACACATTTTTTTTTATTGCAACTCGGGTTTTCTTATGCAAATCTCTCCCTACGTGATCATTTCCAGCAGGAGTTTCTGATATAGTTGGTGGTGGTATTGACTGGCCATTACCTTATAGATGGACAGATGGATACAGAAAGGGAAGACATATAGACCGACGTATAGAAGGATGGATGGATAGATGGCCACCTATATCAGTAGGCAAAGACATATCAATAGAAAGATAAATATATGATTCACTGCAAATACAGTTTCTCACATTCACACCTATAAAAGCCAGAATAATATAAAATTCTGTTCCTGGTGCTTCATACCTGGTTTGCTAATTTTTAGTGCCAAAATCTCTACTATTTACTAGTTATTATCTGTATGTAACAAAATCTAGAGGAAGATACTTACTTTGGACTATATGGTGATGCCAATAAGACCTGAAAAGGATGACTGTGGAATCTCTAAGGAAGATGACGTAAGATTGCATGAACTCACAGGAGAAAATTAACTTTGTGTTTACCTTTTATTGCAAAAGGGGGATGTTGGTGATGTAGGAGCCACAGGCCCGCGGGGTCCACAAGGACTAAGAGGGCAACCTGTAAGTCCACTTTCTCTGTTTTGGACTCTTGATTCAATTGTTTGTTATTTGCTCTTGCTTCACACCAAATTCTAACATTCTTGATGAATATTTGGGACACAAATATGATTTGATCCCCAAAGCTGTTGTGAATTTAAAGAGTCAAAGATTCTCAAATTCTTCCTATAAATCAAGAATGTGCAGACGTCTCGGGATGTACTTTGCCTTCTCCCACGCTGCCGCAGAGGGACGTGCCAGTGAGCCTTTTCTGTTTGACAAAGCTGTTTTATAGCATGTGAGACTTTTTGGAACACAGACTTGTTCTATGAAACATTTTTTCCAGGGAAACAAATAAGACAGGCGATCAGAATCACAAACTTTTAAGTGCATGGGCTCAATTACCCAGAGCATAGAAATAACCTTTGGAGGCCAAGCATTGTCAGAGGTTTACTTCAATAGATAATACTACCAGAGACAGGGCTACACAGTTATACCTTCCTTAGTCATCCCTCTAAACATGAGAGCAAGTTAGTTATTTTATGACTATTTTCAATTCACCTTTTTATTGGAATGAGCTTTATGATATGGAAAACCGTTGTCTGTCCTGCACCTCCTATTTATTTCTGAGAATTCTTTCATCCACAGTGGGCAAGACCTGCTGTTGTTTTGCACTCAGCACTGAAATTGCATTTGTTAGCCAGGGGAGGAGAAAAAAGTAGGCTGAAAAGCTTAAACTTACACGTGGAAGGGAAAGAACAGAACAGGATTGTTGTCAAGTAGTGTTCTCCCTCCACACTCCAGCCAGATGATGAAGTTAACACTGTTCAACTTTGGGAAAACACCCTGATTTGAAATAATGCAAAGATTATTCCTACTGATCTCTCCCTGGGGCAGACCAAACTGGGGAGCAATGCCTTTCTGGAAGGTGTCATTTCAGGAACGTCAGAGGCAGATTTCTCCAAAATAGACAGTTTGGGTCTCTGGGGTTGTAGATGCCTGAGGCTCTGTGTGCCCGTCAGTGGAGAGAGGATGAAATGACAGGAAATGAACCCCATGTGCATCCTTTTTGTCTTCTAATAATTCATCTTTGGCAATCTTCTTTATCTTATTCTTTTTTATTTTCTAACATTTCAAACTTTCCTCCTTAGGCCATAAAAATGATCTTTGTGGCTTAAAATTTAAAATTATCCTTTTTAGTTGACTACTTGGTTTAGGTGCAGTTTTTGTCCATTCAGCAAAAGACACCTAAAAGGTTCTGAATTCAGTCCTTAATATAGGAAGCACACTGTGTATATGTACAGATGCTAAGATCCCAGTAGCATCACCAACATATTCATAACGGTTAGCGTCACCATCACCTCCACCTTGACCATCACTGCCTCCACTATCACTTCCACCACCACCGCTGCCACCACCATCACCTCAACCACCATCATTTCCACCACCATCTCCACCACTGCTATTACCACCCCTGCCATCACCGCCTCCACTACCACCTCCACCATCATCATCTCCACCACCATCACCTCTACTGTTGCTACCACGACCTCCACCACCACCACTATTACCACCACCATCGCCGCCATCACCATCACCTCCACCTCCACCACGATTACTGCACCTTTGCCAATAGTATCACTACTACACCATCAGCAGCAGAATAATGACCACTTTCTCAATTACTTTCTCTGAGCTGGCATCATGTGAAGTGCTTTCCATGCATAATCTCACTCAATCTTCCCAGCCACCATGCTATGTACACAGCGTTTTACCCCATTTAATGGATGAGGAAGCTGAAACTTAAGTTGAGTAATTTGCCTAAGGCCCCTCATACAACCAATTGGGAAATGGAATGAAAATTCAGGTCTGTCTGGGTTTACATCCTATGTACTGATTTACTTAACTACATTGCCCCTATTCCGATCTTTCCCCCTAAAGTCTGTCTTTATCTCTAGAGATTTATGAAGTTCTAGAGCTTCTGCCATTGTTACTTTATCCTGCAGGAAAAACCCAAGGGGGATTTTGTATGGTGATTTGTCTTCCTACAACTGTGGTATCATCTTGCCAGAGTACAGAATCTTGCTGAAGAACAAGTTAAAAACAAACAAAAAGTAGTTATACCATGGTTTTTAAAAAAATTTTAAACCCTTATCCTCTTCTTACCTATAAAGGTAGCTTAGTGTTTATCCTATAAGATAGAATAAGGCTTAACCAAGCCCCTCTGCTTTCACCACTTCCTTGCACTGCCAATGAATCCAAGGATTCAGATGATATAATCAACCAAGTACTGATATGGATAATTCTATCATTCATCTTGTGTCATTTTCTTAGGGCCTTTTAGGTACAGATGGATATGGACTTCCAGGAAGAAAAGGAAGAAAGGTGAGGCTTGCCCTTCAGAGTATTTTGAAGTAAGGACTATAGTTTTAATTTTATTTTACTAGAATAAGACTTACTATCCAAGTGGTATGCCAGAAATGGTTTCTGAATGCTGTTTATAACATGTTGTAGCTGCCAGAATCCCCTCCTTAAAAAACAAGAGCTGCCTTATTTAAAAATCAAACTCCTTTCCTCATCTTCCACCCGTGCCAGATAGTCCCATCCCAGCCAGGAACTTCCCCAACCCCTTGCCTTTGCAAATACTCTTGCCTCTATTTGGGATGTCCTTACCCATCACCCTCCTTTGGACAGTTTTTACTCATTTCCTCCGACCAACTCAAATATCAGCTTCTCCTTGTGGAAGCCTTCCTGGACTTCCATGAACAGATTTGGTTGTCCTGTACTCTGTGCTCCTAACGTGTGTTGGTCATATTGCTATAGTAGCCCCTTTCCGTTGTGGTTCTATTAGAATTTATCCCTACATACTTGTCTCCCTTCCAGTCTGTGAACTTGACAGTAGAGTGCCCCTTATTGGTATTGCTGGAATGAGTCTGGCACAGGGTATTCAACAGGTGTGTTTGAATATTTCTACTCCCATAAGAAGATGGTATTTTAGCATGTTGTAGTTAATAGGTTACTGACAGAAGTTTTGAAGAATGGAAGTCACTTGAAGCTTTTGAACACATCAAATGTCAATAGCTACAGTTATTCTGAGTGCTTCAGTCTGCAAGTTACCATTTATTGCTTCACAACATAAGAAATCACTAGGACGTTTAGTGATGCCCAGCTACTTAACTCTGGGCTGGCTTCTCTGTGATTCTCTTATTTCCCTTGATGGCACTGCTGCCATTTTATCACCCAGGAAAACACTTGGAGTATAATTAATGGGCATAAATTCCGAAGCATAGTAAGCTCTTGGTAGATATCTGTGCACTGATGAACAAGGGGACCTCAGTGATCATCTAGTTCAGCCCTTCTGGTTTACAGATGAGAGCACTGAGATGCAGAGAAGTTATGTAATGTGCCGATGGTTACACAGCTGGTCGCACGTGATGGTCACACATGGTTAGAGACAGATCTGAGTGCAGAAGCTAGCCCACGGGAGCCCCATCCTGGCAAATGAAGACTTTCTTCTTTGGTGGGGAGTTTGCATAGGAGGGGAATTCCAGGTAGAATTCAAATGTCCATGTTTTAAGCCACATACCAGCCCTGCATTAAATCCAAGGGCAGCCTATGCTTACTGTGGTGTGACTGACACTGTGGAACACATGGAGTCAGTCCATGTTTCATGGGTTTTTCCTGGCAAGGCTTAATGGCCTCACCTTAAACAGCCCTTATTGCTGCTTGGCTGGCTGGCTACCTTCCCCTCGCCTGTTCACTCTCTTGTCTGAGTCAGCTGTTTCATACCTTCTCCCCTTCCCTCAAACTTCCAAGACCTGCTTTCCCTTCCACATTTCAGCAGACAATTGTGCCTCTTGTTTTATTAATTAAATAGAAATGAGCAGAGAACCTCTACGTACTTCCAACACTACATAGGCCAACCAACTTGCCTCTGTACCCTGCCTTCCTCCCACTGCTGTGGATGAGTCCATGCCCTCATCTAAGACCGATAGTGTCTCTCATGGGCTGGATTCCATTCCCTTTTTGCTTCATTAAAGTCCTGGCTCTTTTCTTCATTGTCAAATTTTCAGGTCATTCTTGTCAGTATACAAAGAGGGGGGAATATAGCCCATCTGAAAACCAAACAAACAATAAAAAACCCTCACTTAACTACATAGTCCCATTGTTCCCTTTCCCTCTGGCAAAATTCTTTGATGGATTAGATCTGTATCTGTGGTGATTTTACCCTCCAGAGGCTTACCCTCCAACTGAGGGAGGGGGTGCATATGGCACCTAGTGAATAGAGACCAGAGATTCTTTTTTTCATCCTTTATTTTATTTTATTTTTTAAAAGATTTTATTTATTTATTCGACAGAGACAGAGACAGCCAGCAAGAGAGGGAACACAAGCAGGGGGAGTGGGAGAGGAAGAAGCAGGCTCATAGCGGAGGAGCCTGATGTGGGGCTCGATCCCACAACGCCGGGAATCACGCCCTGAGCCAAAGGCAGACGCTTAACCGCCGTGCCACCCAGGCGCCCCTCTTTTTTTCATCCTTTAATACACAGGACAGCCCCTTACAACAAAGAAGAATCGTCAGGTCCAAAATATTAGTAGTGCCGAGGTTGAGAAACTGCTTTCTTTCCTCTGGTTCTCTCTTAACTGATGACAATTGTACCTTTGGCCCCTGGCCCTGCCCACTCAATGGTATCTGCTTTAGTCAAGGTAAAACCCATGGTGCTAAATCCAGCGGTCAGTTCTCTGCCGGTATCATACAGTCCAAGTCTCAGCAGCATTTGACAAAGGTAATCATGGGCCTGTTCTTGAAACCTTTCCTCTCTCATCTTCCAGGACACCCCACTTCCCTGGTTTTTGCTGGCTCCTTGTTCTCAGTTTCTTTTCAATGTTCTTGACCTCTATATATTAGAAGACTCAGACTTCTATCCTTATACTTCTCTTATTCCCCTCTTTACTTACTTCTCAGATGACCTTATCCAGTTCCGTGACATCAGGTATCATCTGTCCTGTGATCTCCGGTGAACTTCTTCAGCTTGGGCCAATCTCTTAAACTCTAAACATGTTTCCACCTTAAAATTGGTGTGTCACAAAACAACCTTCCTCTCCTCTTCCTCCTCCCCCTCCTCCTCCTTCTTTTCCTCCTCTACCCCCTTCTCTTTCTCCTTCTTCTCCTTCTCCTCTTTCCCTCCTCCTTCCTTTCTTCTTCTTCTTTTGTTTGTTAACCTTTGATTATGGAAAAATTCAACATATTTACAAGTGGAGAGACTAATATAATGAAACCTCTCCCTGTGTACCCATCACCTAGTTCAAACAATGAAAAACCCTTGGCCAATTTTATATTATTTTATATGTACTCCACCACACATGTATCCTTCTCCCAATTATTTTGAAGCAAATCCCAGATATCATATATTCCATGAATAGGTATTTCAAGTTGCATCTCTAAAAGATTCTTTGTAAGTATAACCACAATATCATTATCGACCTAAGAATTAATAACAATCCTTAAATATCATCAAATATCTGGTCAGTCAAAACTGATTTGCCGACAACCTGCCCCTCGTCTAGCCTTCCCCCATCTCAGGGAGTGGAGCCTCCCATCTGCCAGTTGCTCAAGGCAGAAACTTACTCCATCTTTATTAAATGTCTGTCTCTCACCTCCTGTATTTACCCCATCAACAAATACTGTGAGTCTATATTCCAAATACATCTGGCGTTTCATCGCTTCTCACCCCCCACTACTGCCACCCTCTGGGCCAAGCCACCTAACTGGCATCCTTGCTTCCACGTTAGACTCATCTAGTTAGTCCTCTGAGCAGCAGCCAGAGCCCTATTTTATTTTATTTTATTTTATTTTATTTTATTTTATTTTTAAAATTTTTTTAAAAGATTTTATTTTCAAGTAATCTCTACACCCAACATGGGGCTCGAACTTGCAACCCTGAGAACAAGAGTCATGTGCTCTACTGACCGAGCCAGTCAGGCACCCCCAGACCCATTTTTAAATGAATAATCAGATCATGTCATTCCTTTAGTCAAGGCCCAGCTTCAGCTCCTGATGTCATTCAGAATTAACCCCACTGTTAACATGGCCTACAAGACTCTATACAATCTGGCCCCTCTCTGAACTCCCTGACATCATCTCCTCCTCCTCTCCTCCTGCCATTCTGCTCTAGGGTTCCTCAAACACAGCACACATTCATATTCTTGCCTCAGGGTTCTTCACACACTCATCCTTCTGCTTGAAATGCTCTCTCCCAGAGACCTGTTTGGCTGGCTTCCTCAAGTTATGCTGGTCTTTGCCCAAATGCTGCCATTACCAAAAGGCTTTGTCCGACCACCTTATATAAAATAGTTACCCTCTTCCCAAACCTATCCATGTCATTCTTTATCCCTTAATCCCCTTTCCAGAGTAGCATTTATCTCTCCCTGATATACATTTCTTCTTTGCTAGCAGGTAAGTTCCATGATAGCAGGGTCTTTGTTCTGTTCACTGCTCAATTCCCAGTGCCTAGAAAAGTGCCTGGCATGTAGTAGGTGCTAACTAAATATTTGTTGAATGAACAGTTGCTTTGTAGTGTGCCTTTGATCTGACAATGAGCACCTGCTTCCCAGCAGTCAATTTGGTACCCCTTCCTTTGGTTTCCATTGGATCAGACCTCTGGTTATTTAGACCTCTAGATAAAAACGCTTACGAAGGAAGTTCCATTACACAATATGTAATACATAGTCCCATTGTTCCCTTTCTCTCTGGCAAAGAAGGAAGGGGAAGAATTGGTAAAAATAATTTGCAAGTTGTTGCACATGACTTATAGAAATAAAATATGGCCACTTGGGAGTAGCTCAAGATAACAACTGTTGCTATAGTTGTTTTTCCTGGCACCTGTTTTGAGTCTGTTTTCTCAAAATGATAGTTCCTTCTTTTTCCCTGAGGAATATCAAAGAAAGATTGAATCACATGATATTAAACAAAACCTTATCTCATTTCTGACTCTAGGGTGAACCTGGATTTCCTGGCTCTCCTGGTGCACAAGTAAGAAGATATCTTTCTGGGTCTGGCAACTGGTGTGCAGCACATGACATTTGTTTGTAGTTATTTTTCTTAAAACTCAAGGATTTCCTTTTGATTCTATTAAGGGAGAAGATGGTGACCGGGGCCACCGAGGAGAGAAGGGGGCAAAGGGAATCAGAGGGCAGAGGGTAAGAATCAAAGCGATTTCCCAAGCTCTCTAGAGGCACACATCATGGCAACACTCACAGGAGCGTTTCTATTGGGTTAAGGGACTTCTCAGCAGGAAGCCCTTGTCCTTCTCATTCAGTAAACATTCCACACTTTTCTCAGGCCACCCCCCCGCCCCCCCACTTAATACCACTCCCATTGATCTCGTGCATGCAAATGCAGCTCATCAAAGTGTAATAACAGAAAATCCAAGTTGGAGTTTCAGTTACACAGCATCAATATCTATGGTAAGTCTAGATATCATTTGGAAGGTTATTTTAGCTGCAGAGCAAACATTGCTACTTCTATAAGATTCTTCCAAGCCTTAACTTTCTTTTAGCTAATTTAGGACTGGACTCTCAGATTGTGGCTGCCATCCTGGTGGACTTTGAGCCGTGCTTTCACTGTGTTTTGTGGAGTCCACCATTAAAAATCCATTCCCTCAGGTTCCGAAGATTTAGTCTCGAAAAGCTGCAATCACTGGCAGCTCTTTTCAGAAAGAGCCTGTGGATATCTAAAATCTTGATAGTTTTTAGCTGATAGACGTTAGAGAGCAAGGCCTTCTGGGAAAAAGACATGGACTAGTGTCCAGTGCAGAAAAGAGGTAAGAGAATATTTATTATCTAGGCACTCAATAGTTGGTATTTTCATACATTGGCAAGGACATAAAGAAAAAAATTGATCTGTGCCTAGCTTGGTTTGCTGCTGGCTAATATTGCCCTGCTGAGCTAAACGTTATGTCTCTGGTTTCAAATAAAAAAAGACAAAGCATCAGTTACATGCAGATAATGCTGTGTTGGTTCAAATACCTGTAAGACGAGCAGTGAGCCATGGTCAGCATAGACTTTTATTCAGCCTCTAAGGACCAGAAGCTGGTGAGAGAAATTTTCCTTTCTCAGGCCCCAATGTATATTTCCTATATTCTTTTAATTATCTGACCTGGAGTCTAAACCGAGTATTGAGTAATCCTTTAAGGCCGGGTTTGGAAGTGTGTGTCTGTGGCTGGGATTAGGTCTGTAGGGGGCAATGTAGATGGCTCCCAAAGGAGACTGCCTCCCTTTCCACCCTTGGTGTCTCACTCCATTGATACCGTTCATAAACTAACTGGGCCATAGCAGACTCATTGGATCTTAGAAATAATGACAACTTAGTATTTCAAAGTGGGTCTGATGGTTTTAATCGAGTTGTATTCAAGAGGAGAAGCTTATTCCTTTGCTTTGGCTATTTTTAGGGTAATGCTGGCTTTCCTGGACTTACTGGAACTCCAGGTGACCAAGGCCCTCCAGGACCAGTGGTAACATGGACTCTTCTCTCTTTTATTTTCAAACTTTGTGTACAAGTGAAGAAGAATTTGCTAAGAGCCATCTGAATGAAGAAATGAACATTTGGGAGGCACTAGAGGATGTGTATAGGAAATGGGCCAAATTTGCTCTTGAGGGCATGGGCTTCAAGTCCTTACATAGTGTATTTATTTAATATATATTGTTGACTTGAATATGGGGAAGATATTAGAGTGGCCTGAGATTTATAAACCTGTCTAAATACATAATACATAAGACTCACTGGAGAATGAGTTTATCAATATAAACAAGGTAAGCAACAACATTTATGCAAACACTAGAAGGAAATCCTAACAAAATGTGACATTTATATAATCTGAACTAAACTGACAATGTTGCAAGTCCACAAATATGTTTAAAATTCCCTGGGAGGTCATATGGTATGGAAGGAAAGACTTTGGGGCTATTGTCATTTTGTACCACCCCTCGTCCTATGAGGCCAGGCTGCTGTTTCATGACATGGTACAGTGAGTGAGCCAGGGGCTGAACCTGGTGGTTTCACTGCATTTAGGGTTTACTGTAGAGGAGCAACAAGGTCATAGAATCAAAAATCTTAGAAGTAGAAGGATGCACATGCCCGTTTTACAGATGAGAAAACAAAGGCTGAGAAGATTATAGTGACCTGCGTGAGGTGACAAATCACTGCCTTGAAGAATCTAAAAACAAAGCTCTCTGGACTCCCAGAGGTGCTCAGTCAGGCCCATCTGTTCTGAAGGGTTCTAGGGATGACTTGTTTAAGACTAGAGCAGAGATAGGATGGTGGTGGGTAGCCTGAGGAGGGGGGAGGCAATGGCTGGGGTCTACTTGAGAACTGTCTATGAATGGTCCTGAGATCTTGAAAGTACTTTTCCTGACTTGGATCCTAAACTGTGGCTTGCTCTCAAGATGACCTGATCTTCTAAGGGTCTTTATGTACCATATTCCTGGACATCCTGGCCTCTGAGATCTGTGACATATCTCCGAGCCACTCCGACTTTCTTCCTTAAGGGATCAGCCAGAATTCCAGGGCCAGGAGTGAAGGGGAGAAGGTGGTTTATGTACTATGATAACTTTCTGAGAATGTTTTGCCAACTCTGGAGAATAATGTATTGGACCTCAGAATCTTACATTGTAAACTCATTTCTATTCTTCCCAGGGCATCAAGGGCCCCAAAGGTTTGGCAGATATGACGGTAGGTGAACATTTTAATTCTAAACCTTATTCTTTTCAGCACATGAGGCTTTCCACTTCCACAAAATAGAAATCCATAAAGATTCTTTTGTTTCTCCTCTTACAAATTCTTTCAGTTCTTTAAATTTATAGACTTTCCTCTGAAATGTTATAATCACATCAGTGAAAAGAGTAGAATAATATTTTAAATCATGGAGGCAACCTGGATATTTTTGAGTACTACTACTGGTTGACATGGAGGGAAAGACTTTGAGGCCATGACTCCTACACAATATGCCTTTTTGTAAAGTTCAGAAGTTGTTTATAAAGTAGTTATAAGCCAACATATGGTAGAGTACATATTCATGTCTCATGACACACCTGAAAACAATCTCAAAAGTTATGATGGTTTTTCATCTCACAAGCACAAAAATACTACTGGGCAGGGGAAGGAAGTGGGGGCCAGTGAGAACCAAGAAGTAATGGGGTCAAGGGATAGACAGAACAGAGAGGAAGAGATCAAAGGAACAAAGAATTCTAAGGGATGTGTGAGGGGTCTGTGTCTTGGCAGTTGTTCTAAAGAAACGTTCCAGGAATTGCTGACTCAGAGATCCAGGAATTGAAGACATTTCTTTGCCTGTTATGCCAAGACTTCTGGATTGAAACATCCTCAAAATCAAATTTGATTCCATTGCTTTGTGAGGCAGATAAAAAAATAAAAAATATTTTCCCTTATTAACCTGTCTCTAATAATATGAGCACTCTGTGGTATATAAAATATATTTTAAGTGTTTTTAAATATCCATTGTATCTAGAAATATAACTTCTGGATCATTTCATCTGCTGTAACAATTTTTTGTGTTTTCTATTGTAGCTTAAAAAGCTTCAGAAAGAAACTGATAATACCCAGATGACATTTCTAAGTCATTAGCGTGAGATGGAATATGCTTCAAATTAAATACTTTTTCCTTTTCCCTCTTTCTCCATCTTTCTAACAGCCTTGTGAAATCATTGCTGTCATACAAGAAAACTGCCGTAAGTTGTTTGGGAAAGGCTCTAATGGGGGCCAGTGGTGTGAAGTGGGGATTGGTCATGGTCATGGACTGGGGACATAAATCACCTGTGCATTTGACTGAGGTTTGGGAGGTGCCATTGTCTATCATGAAAGGCTCTTTTTTTTTTTTAAAGATTTTATTTATTCATTTGAGAGAGAGAGAGCACAAGCAGGGGGAGGGGCAGAGAGAGAGGGAGAAGCAGACTCCCCACTGAGGAGGGAGTCCGATGCGGGGCTCAATTCCAGGACCCTGAGATCATAACCTGGGCCGAAGGCAGAGGCTTAACTGACCGATCCACCCAGGTGCCCCATCATGAAAGGCTCTTAGAAATTAATATATTTAGCTCAGTCTCCCTTTGGTTAAGTAATCTTCACGAGTGTGGTCTCAGAAAGTGGCTGACAGCCATGCTGTCTCAACGGCGAAGAGAAATCCTACCATAATATGGCACGTCATGAAGGGCAACGCCAATTGCATACCTGCATGTATGCATCTTGGTCCTTCTTATCCCAAAACAAATAAAGAAAAGCTTTTTATTTGTATCCCATCCATTTAAACAAGAGGGATCACCAGGGAGCCTTCAGTAAGAAATGTGTCCTTTTTTATTTGCATTTATGTTTTTAAAATGGAATTACAGGGGCTCCTGGGTGGCACAGCGGTTAAGCGTCTGCCTTCGGCTCAGGGCGTGATCCCGGCATTGTGGGATCGAGCCCCACATCAGGCTCCTCCGCTATGAGCCTGCTTCTTCTTCTCCCACTCCCCCTGCTTGTGTTCCCTCTCTCGCTGGCTGTCTCTATCTCTGTTGAGTAAATAAATAAAATCTTTAAAAAAAAATAAAATGGAATTACAAATCATGAGATCTTAATATTTCATCCCATCCCCAGATTGGAATTTACTTAGTGTCTTCAGTGTATTCCTGGATATTTGCATCCTGTAATATGTACATTTCTCCACTTGCTAGCAATAGGGGGGGAACAATGATTTGGCAGAGTGTTTAATTTGGGTGCTTGGGTTTTCTCCACAAACACCCAGCTCTGCTTATTCAAACACCATGTTCTGCCCATTCCCATTCAGTTGCTTTCTAGGAGATTCTGGAGTCCTTTTTCCTAGAAGTCACAAAAAAATAATACCATAGTTTTGACCACAAAGGGAGAATGTCATAGTTGACCATGTCAAAAGTTAAAACCCCTTTATATTGAAGAGCACTGTGAAGTTGAAAGCAAGCAGGAAAATGGGGAAAAATATATACAATATAAGCAATGGACCCAAGCAAAGGACCTAATTTTGTTAAATCTGTCACGTCAAAATGTATACAATTGCTCCTACTCAATCATTTTTATCTGCAAGCACAGATATTTCATATTTGTTGAGCCTAATGTAAAAAACTCTTAGACTGAAAATGGGCAAAAGACATGAATGGAGGCTTCAGGGAAGAAAACATACAAATGACCAATAAACCTCTAAAAACGTTTGACCTCACAGGAAGTCAAAGAATACAAATGAAAATGAGATACTCTTTTCATCTCTCAAATTGGAAATATTTTGAAGATGAGAAAAAATTCTCTACCTCAATTTGGGAAATGTATTTGGGAGTGTCAGTTGGTAGCTTTCTGAAGAGCAGTTGGGTATCACAAGCATATGAGGAGCCATCATTATAGAGCTTTAGAGAGGACGAGAGTTGGATAGAGAGGCACAGATACACGTACGAGCGTGCACACCCCAAAGGGATGTTGCTGGGGGTATCATGAGACCTCTATAGTACACTAGGCAATACTGCTCTAACTTTAATGATGAAAAGAACACATGGTCATCATATACTAAGTGAAAAAAGATTCAGAACAGGACATACACGAAGGTCCAAGTTTTATAAAATAAAACAACAAATTAAATATATACATACACATACATAGACATTATGAATTAAGGATAATTTTAATTTTTTATTATTTTCCATAAAAATGTATTACATGTGCACACACACTTATACATAATATATAGTATGTGATATATATCGCATATTATATACAGTGTTAGATATGTGTGTATATGTGTAGGTGTATGTGGGGGTGTATAGATTCAGAATAGCTCAGTGTGTTAGTTAGGTTTAAGCACAGTACAGCGTGACCTCAGGGCTCAATAGCAACGACACAAAGGTATTTCTCAGATCAAAGCCAGGAAGTGGCCCGTCTGGGGTTGATATGGAGCTCCCCAGTATTCAGGGACACGGGCTCTTTATACTTTTTTGCTCTGCATTGCAGGGAAGGTGTTCTGTTTCCTGAATTACCTCAAGGTCCAAGATGTTGATCAAGCTTCAGCGAGAAGGAAAAGAAAGGGAAAGGGGAAGGATATCTTTTCGAAGTTGTTTCTCCCATTTCTCTTATGCAGAACGTGGTAGGATAGCTCCCCCACTGGGAATGGAGTCTTTTTTCCAGGCAGCCATATGCCCAGAGACTGAGGATCTGCTACTATAGGAAAAGGGGAAAATGGATATCGGGGAGCAAATCGAGGTCTTTGCCAAACTGAGGCAGGAGTCAGAGAAGGTCACTGCTTGAATTACTCAGAGGAGAAGGTTTTTCATATTGAAGCACTGGCCTAGAAAGTGTACCACTGTCTATATAAACTAACAAAGTCTTGTTTTTTTCTCCAAAACAATTTCCCTTCCAGCTTGTTCAACAGGTAAGTAATATATCTTATTATTCACTCAAACATCACCTGTTCAGAGGCATTACAGGAAATCTTAACATCTGTGTGTCCATTGTGTTAAGGTGTTTCCAAATGCCCAGCAGTCCCTAGCGAAGTGGTCTTTGCCTTGGACATGTCAAATGACGTCTCCCAGTCGGATTTCGAGAGGATGAGAAACATTCTATTATCTCTGTTGAAGAGGATGGACATAAGTGAGAGTAACTGCCCAACGGGTGCCAGAGTGGCCGTCGTTTCGTACAACGCCAAAACAGACTACCTGATTCGCTTCTCAGACCACAAGTGGAAGCCCGCGCTCCTGCAGGCGGTCAGGACAATCCCGCTGCAAGGGTCGTCAGGCAGCAGGAACCTCGGGGAGGCCATGAGGTTTGTGGCAAGACATGTATTCAAACGTGTGCGCTCCGGCCTGCTCGTGAGGAAAGTGGCTGTGTTCTTCCAGGCGGGCCGGGCTGGCGATCCGGATGCCTTCAGCACTGCCACTCTGGAGCTCAGCGCGCTGGACATCACCTCTGCGATCGTCACCTTCACAGAGGATCACAACCTCCCGAACGCCCTGCTGGTAAGCGGGGGAGCCGCTGGGGGGTGGGGGCTTAGCACCTGCTTCTTACCCGCCCCCCATCAAGGACCGCATTGATGTGTGTGCACGGCGGGGGAGGGGGGGTGCGGGGAGGGAGGGGCGGTGCTTATTATGGACTCTGCTACCAGTGTAACTGCTAGTACCAACTGGCCGCTCTTTAGGGCTTATTCTGTGCTATGTGCCTCACGAGCATTAACTTATTTAATATCCCAAGACTCTACGGGGTGGGTATTACTGTACACCTCCATTTCAGACATAAGAAAACTGAGGCTTAAAGAGGTAAGTACACCATCAAAAGTCAAGTATCTAGTTAGTAGCAGATTGATATTATCTGCCTTCAGAGCCTATGCTTAACCGCTATGCTAAATAGTAACATGAGGGTCTGCAGAATGTAACTCCCTGTCCTTTCCTTTCCTTTCCTTTCCTTTCCTTTCCTTTCCTTTCCTTTCCTTTCCTTTCCTTTCCTTTCCTTTCCTTTCCTTTCCTTTCCTTTCCTTTCCTTTCCTTTCCTTTCCTT
>NC_048223.1:17507356-17517819 GCF_002007445.2 Ailuropoda melanoleuca | reverse complement strand
TCCTTCCTTCCTTCCTTCCTTCCTTCCTTCCTTCCTTCCTTCCTTCCGATTCCAGGTAAAAGGATATAAATGGTATGTGAAAAGAATCTGCCAGCTTGGACCTCAGCTCTGTCATTTCTGTCTGTTCTCCTTTCTGTTTCTTGGATATATTCTTGCCCCGGGATGCTGGAAATCAATTCTGTTTCCTAAATGAAACAATGTAGAAATGTTACATGGTGCTAAATGGTGCTTGCCAGCTCCAGTGTAATGGATGACCTCGTTTCTGTTGACACCGGCAAGGAGAGAAACCATAAAAATGACAACTCCCTTCTCAGGGCCTGTCAGAAAAACCCTCATTTCTTCATAACTGGGCTTATCACAGCCCTCAACCTCCCCCCTCCTCTGTGCATTATCCTTAGGGGGTCCTGTTAGGAGAGTAGGAATATCCTATAATTTGTCTTCGGACTTATCTGCCTGAGGCATGTCTTTGACGTTCTGTGAGGCTTTTGTCTTTCACCTCTATGTTATTTTATTTCACAGAACAATGCCCACATGCTTCTTCTGGAAACATGATGGTTGTTCAATTTGAAATGATTATATAAACAGATGCCCAAACTTCTCAGTCCATTTAAATGTTTTTGGAGGCTATGGGGCATATTGAAAAGATTTTTTTAAAGCCATCCATTGAGTCAGTCCTAAAAAAACCCCAGTTTTGCACATTGAACTATTTGTGCTTAGATCCAATTGCCTGTATGTATCTCAAAATATTTGCCCCCCTTTATTTAAAGTTAAAAAGCAGAAGATTGCAGGGAAAATGCAATTTGAGTGCCAGGTTTCTAATTTCATTTTTCTTTATGAAAAGTCTAGTACACTTTCCCTTGAAACAGTGCCTAGGAAAATAGCTCACGTTTATTGACTCAGACACTGTGCTAAGATCTTTCCACTTATTGATTCATTTAATCTTTATAACAACCCAGTGAGGTAATTATTATGGACCCATTTCTCAGATGATGAAACTGAGACACAGAGAAGTTAAATAACTTGTTGAAGGTCTGGAATTCGCATCAGCAATGAGATTTTGAGTTCAAAAGTCAAGAACAGGAAGAGAGTTTAGGAGTTCTAAATTCTTCCCATGTATTAATTCATTTTATCTTTACAACACTATGAGATAAATCTATGAACTACCCGTCTTTTTATTTCTGCATATTAAAAAAGAAGAATCCCAAACAATAGAATGCTGGCTATTATGGAGATAAGAAAAATCAGCTTTAAAGGATAGAAACATTAAGAGGAAGGTCAAAAAAACGGAGGGGGGTGATTTTAAGTTTTGGTGTAATCTCAGGATTCAGAAAAATTATGGGAGGACTTTTTTTTTTTTTTTTTTTTAAGAAAGTATTGGTTTGCCTGGAGAGGCTCTTTCAGAGGCCATGGGTAACCTACTGCTGAGGCCTTGTGTGTTGCTGTTTTCCATTAGACTGTTACTGCTCTAAGGCCAGGATCAGCAACCAAGGGAAGGAATTAGGCAATGAGACTTCACACTCTGTTTTTGTCCCATATGTTATCTGGACATGTTTTCTTGACACTGGGCCTCAACTTATTCACCTATAAAATGGGGATAAACTCACAGATTTGTTGTAAGATTTCTAAGAGGTAGTGCTCACAGGGACATCGGACTGACACTTCCTATGTGTATACTGTGGATAGCCATAATTATTACCATTTCATAGCATCTATGAAGTTCCAACCACCATGCTACGTGGTTTTCATGTCACCTTAACCCATCACTACTCAAAATGTGGTCCTGGGACCAGTGGCACGAGCATTGCCCAGGTCCATGAGAAATGCCAAATCTCAGACTCTATCCCCAATCTAATTAATTAGGCTCTGCATTTTTTAAAAAAGATTTTTTTAGGGGCGCCTGGGTGGCACAGCAGTTGGGCATCTGCCTTCGGCTCAGGGCATGATCCCGGCATTATGGGATCGAGCCCCGCATCAGGCTCTTCCGTATGAGCCTGCTTCTTCCTCTCCCACTCCCCCTGCTTGTGTTCCCTCTCTCGCTGGCTGTCTCTATCTCTGTCAAATAAATAAATAAATAAAATCTTAAAAAAAAAAGATTTTTTAAAATTTATTTATTTATTTAGAGAGAGAACGAGCTCAAGCAGGGGGAGGGGCAGGGGAGAAGGAGAGGGAGAATCTTAAGCAGACTCCGTGCTGAGTGTGGAGTGGAGCCTGACAGGGGCACCATCCCAGGCTCTGCATTTTTAACAAGATCCCCAGATGGTTTGCATGAGTGTTAAAGTTTGAGGAGTGTTGGTCTAATTCTCATGGCTATCCCACAAGTTAATAATGATAATCTACATTTCCCAGATGAGGTAAGGGAAGGTCAGATATAAAACGACTTGTTTTAAACTGCGTAGTCCTGGAATTTGTACTCCAATCTGTCAGGTTTCCAAGTCCCATTCTGCCACCTGCCACCTCAATCCAATGCCAACCCCTAATGTTAGCTGGGAAGTCCAGGAGGTGGCAGCTGTTTCACGGCAGCCTTGGTGGGATGGGACCACGCCAACTGCAAGGCGCCGGGGCGGGACTCAAGCTCCTGGGGTTAGTCACAGGTTGCGTGACTACTTTCTCCATCTGCCTCCTTCCCTACTTTGCCCAGTTCCCCTTGTTCCACAAGTCCTTGCCTCAACTGGAAGCCAGATGGTTTCTAAGTCTCCCTCCTTAAGGCCCAGTTAGCTCTCCCTCTGTCCGAGGCAAATCTTCCTCCCCAGCACTTGCTTTCTTCCCTTCTATTCCTATCCGTCCAAGCCAAGAGCCTCCCCCAGCTCAGCCCCAGGAATGAACATTGTCCCATGACCCTGGCAGCTTTATACAGCAGCTGAAACATTGGATTGAACCCTGTGGGTCTCTCCAGCTCAGGGCTCATGGGGACTTCTTTAAAAATTGGGCGCCAGGGTTTGAGGGTTATCTGAATCCTTTGAAAAAATGTCTTTCTGTCTGTGAAATAAAAGAGGATATGAATGCAAATCCACGTGCCACGTCTTCTCCCCTACATACACTTCTGTCTGTAGCACACAGCTAGTTCCAACAGACCACAGCTGGGCATTCAGGAATGAAGCTGGTTGAGAGAATTGCCAAAGGCGTTGATTCAAACTACCATAAAGCTTTGCATCTCAAGCAGATCACTTAGTCTGTGATTAAGTACTCTGTTTTTGAAATTTCCTTCTCTGGTGCTGATGGGAATTTGCAGTAAGACTCATAGAGCCAATTTTCTCCTCATCTCATACTGGATTCCCTCCCACACTGTCTCTCTGCTTGAGTTTTCCCAGGAATTATCTTGTTTACCGTATCAATGACTAGGCCCATGTTGACAAGTCCAAATTCAAAGTAATTAGAGGTTCATTAATGACAATTAGGTATGGATGAATCTATACTGAATCATCTTTCCTTATGCGCTTCCATTGTGTTTCTGTGCACTTGTTCCCACAGCTTTATTTTTGCAAGAAAAGTAAAAATTTTAAGCTTGATCACAAAATTATTTTTCCGAAGAAAAGTTTTTAAAAAGATGTAAGCTTTGTAACTATTCCAATTCAGTTGAATTTGGTAATTTTCCAATAAAAGGACAACAGATGGAAGAGTTACATCCTCTGAGTTGCTCGGAGTAGAAAAGGTAACACAGTGTCCTGAACATGAGGCAAATACAGAACATTAGAGCTGAGGACCAGGCTGTGTTGAAACAGGAAGAAAACTTGTGGCATCCATTCCGACCCTCAAAACTCTATTGCTGAGGAATCTGAGGCTCCAGAGCCTTGTCCAAGGTCATGCAGCCCAAGTTGGCAGATCAAGGACTAGGACCTGGGATCCTGACACCGAATCCGGTAGTGCTGCGCTGGACTCTTCCCAGGACCAAACTTGGGGAGATGTTTGAATTTCTTTTACGTCTTTCATACCACTTTAAAGATTCACACAATCTCTGCATTTTATAGCACACTTCACCTATGCTTCCTGTGATTGAAAAATAATGTACACGAACTCAGCATTTCCCTTCACCTCTTGAAATAAAATGGGTGCTCCTCGGGTTATCCCAGTCTTCCCATAGCTGCTGGAACACTGCCGTGGATCCTGGTTTCAGCAGCTTTTCTTTTTCTTTTTTTTTTTTTTTATTAAAGATTTTATTTATTTGTTTGACACAGAGAGAGACAGCCAGCGAGAGAAGGAACACAAGCAGGGGGAGTGGGAGAGGAAGAAGCAGGCTTCCAGCGGAGGAGCCTGATGTGGGGCTCAATCCCATAACACTGGGATCATGCCCTGAGCCGAAGGCAGACGCTTAACGACCGTGCCACCCAGGCGCCCCTCAGCAGCTTTTCAAACTGCCTCATGTGATTTCCAGTAAAGTGATCAATGTGCCTCCACTGTTCTCTCTAATCCCTGGTGATTTTTAGATCCATTTGGTTTGATGACCATGTGGAATAGATCCGAATGTTGAATTTTGGCAAGTCTGCCCTTTTTCTTCATGCCAGCTTCCACCACCTGGCAGGGGGTTCCAGGATTTCAGATGTGCTGTGTAGCTGCACATTGGAGGTGGTGTTCTCGAATCTCTGGGTAGTGGAAACACTAAGGAGACTTCTATAGACAACCACTATCTACCCCTGGGCCTTTGTACATGCTGTTCCTCTGCAGTGTAATTATTCACCGGCTTCTTTGCTAAGTAAGTATCCTACTCATTCTTTCCAAAGTGCCAGATATCACTATCTTCATCAGACTCCCTCTATCCCCCACACTTCAAATGAACCCCTTCTTCCTGTGTTCCTAAAACATATTATTGGACCTCTTTCTTTCTTGAAAATTGTTTGTCCTTCCTGCTAGGTTTTATGCTCTTTGAAGGTGTTACTGTCATTTTTGTATCTCTGAAGGGCTTGTTAAGACTTCTATTTAGTAGCTATTTAATCAGTCTTGGTTGATTTGAATTGAGTCAGGAAAAAGCATAACCAGGTGAGGAACAAGAGAGGATGCATTTTGCCTTTCTTCTCAAGAGTCCTGGGAAAGTTCCCATGTTGTTTTTGTGTTACATTTGCATAAACAAAAGTTCAACTCTTTATATTTCTTTCTCCACATGGGTTTTTCTTTCACGTACACTCACTCTGAGAGCTAAAGTTGAGGATATGCTGCAGTCCCAAACAGAAAGACTGAATGCTCTGTCAGGAGGACATGTAACAGAAGATTCTTTTCCAGAGTAACCTTTGCCTGTCTTCTCTCCCTGAGGACTAGCATGACAGCTTCATGTCCCTAGCACCTTGATTCCAGAGGCCAGTCCAGAGCCTACCTGGTGCTGGCCTCAGGGATGAGGGAGGAAGAGCTGCCCCATGGTGGGGCCCTGTCCTTCACGTTTTGACAGAAAGCAGACAATGTGATGGACACAACTAATCTTAGATATCCACCTCACATCCAGAGAGAAATAATCTGACAGCATTCCAAATTTCATCTTGAGGTGGAAGTCCTGCAAATAATCAGCATCTGTCAGGGAAGGTTAACTGCGGAAACATTCACGTCCAAGTCTCAGTGGCTTAACATAATAAAGTATTCTTTCTGCTATCTGTCACAAGTGAATGTGGGTCCCTGTGGAGGTGGGTGTGGAGGTGAGGAGTGTTTTGCTCTCGGCAGCCACTTCAGGACCTGGGCTCCTATCCATGGCCCCATCATGCAGAAAGTCCTCCTTTTTCTGAGTCATCTACATTTGGCTGGCAGACGTGCACACACAGTATCACGCATACGCTAGAAATGGTGTCCACCCACATGGCATTGGCTAGGGACCTACCACCTACTTGTGGTCCCAATTAACTACAAGGGACAGTGGAAAATGTCATCTAGTTGTGGCTCTAGGAAGAAGAGGGAATGAGTTTTTTTTTTTTTTTAAGATTTTATTTATTTATTTGACAGAGAGACAGCCAGTGAGAGAGGGAACACAGGCAGGGGAGTGGGAGAGGAAGAAGCAGGCTCCCAGCGGAGTAGACTGATGTGGGGCTCGATCACCTAAGGCAGAGGCATAAGACTGCGCTACCCAGGTGCCCCAGGGAATGGGTTTGTTGATTAACTAGTTGTCACATGAACTTGTTGGGTTTATTGTTGCTATTATTAATAGTTTGCTTTTAAGCTTTAATGTCAGTTATTCCATTAATCATAATTGGAAAGTTTGAAGGAAGGAGATAAATAAATTTGCCATCCCTACAAAGCCTTCCCTGACTCCTCAACTCTTGCCTTCTGGCTTTGGTATCTACCAGCCCTGAACACCAGGAATATGCTAGAAAGACCTCCCTTATGGTATCTACCTCTTTCCTTTGTAATGGTGTATGACCTGTATGACCACCTCCTCGAAGAGTCTTCCTGTTCGTGTTCATAACTCTCACCGCACTGCATCTTGGGTACTGTCGACAATCACTAAACATTTATGGAATTTATAAATGATTGAATCTTCAACTTCCTGACCTTCATTCCAACACAACACAACACTGGCTGAGTTTTACACGCATTGGGAATCTGAAGACCGGCATGTCCCCACAGCAATGATAGTATACTCTCCAGGTTAGAACTAGAGAACTAAATGGCAATAAATAACCGTAGTAGGTAATACCAGATTATCTGTATATAATTACATATATTCTGTAAAACTATCATATGAATGTCTTTCTCACCTGAGCTAGAAAAATCATAAAAGAAATGACTTGAAATTTAATTCCACTACTGATAAACTCGTCTATGTGTTTGGCTTAGATGGATGGAACCAACAGATTTCACCTGCTCGTCTGGGAGACCGAGAGGCAGCAGGATCTGGAGCACATGGCCCACTGCACTCTCTGCTACGGTGAGCCCAGACAGTGTGTCTGATGGGACTGGTGTCTTTAGGACAGGATGGATTCGCTGGTGGTCACAGGCCAGATCTGTTCTGCAGATCATATTCACCTGAATACGTGCAGAGTCTTAGAATCTGGGAATTCCTGTGAAGTTCGGGTTCCCAGTTTTTCTTAGGAATCGTCTTGAGAATCACAGACACTGTATTCCTTTGTGGCCACAGTCAGCCTGACCTGAGTTGTGCCTGACCTCTTTTGATGGGGCAAGTGTCTCTGAGTGCCCGCAGTCCCTTCCATCCCTATCGTCTTGCTCCTGGTCCTCTCTGCTTATTTACCTGTCCAGCCAGGCTCCTGTGGATGGCTGGGTTTGTGTTCCCTACGTAGGGGGCCCTTAGTGTGCCAGGCAGACCTCTGAACTAAGAGTCAAGAATCCTGGGTTCTCAGCCTGGAACTGCCATTGACCACCAGTGGGATACTGGCAAGTCATTCAGCGTCTCTGTGTCTCTGGCTCCATCACTAAATCTGCATTCCATGTTAATCTGTGCCAGAGGGAACTTCGTGCCGAAGCCCACGCACGCCCAAGTGCGAAGAGCTCCCATCCACCCCCATGGCACTTGGGGCCAGAGTGAGTCCTATAGGCGAAATTGAAAGGGGATTTAATTGTTCCCTCTACTTGTTCCACACTTAGACCTAACCCTGCTGTGAGAGATTTGGCCCTGAGAACTTGGTCACGTCAAACACAGTGACTGCTGTTTGTCGAGTACGTCACAGTTCATGAGCTGCTTCCGCACCCATCATATCACCTGACACATGGTCTCTCCGGGCTGTGGTCCCTTGTCCTGTAGAAGCGCGAGCCTAGCTGGTGCTTACTGAGCTTGAGCCCCTGCTGCACACTGGGCGTTGTCCTGAGCGCGCACATACAGTAACTCGGTTTTTATTGAACCCTCACGAACAACCTCATTAGGGACATACTGTTGTTATCATCATTATCTCCACCTGACAGATGAAACAAGCATGGGGAAGGCTGAATAATTTGCCCAAGGTCGCATACCCAGTAAGAGAGCCAGGACTGAACCAGGCAGGTGTCTGTGAACCTGGAGATTAGGAAGCCATGGCCTAGTGGTTAAATATATTAAACATAGGATTAGATTGTCTGAATTCATTGTTCTGAGAAACGGGCATGATCACTTACATTGCCCATCAGCTTGCCTTGTTAACACAACGCAAGTAGCGCTCCGCAGCATCTATTCTTACTGAGAGTCTGGAAATGTGTTTGCGTGGGAAGGAAAGGGATGCGTGGTAACCCCAACCTCTCCTGGCGCTTCCACCCCAGACAAGTGCAGACCAGACCCGGAGTGTGAGCAGAGCGCGCCCGGACCCCTGGCAGGGGACATGGACGTGGCATTCGTGGTGGACAGCTCCCACAGCGTTGGTGCTGACGTGTACCGCACCGCCCTGAGTCTAGTGGATGCCGCGCTGGACGACCTGGAGGTGGTGGCGCAGCCGAGCGTGTTCCCCCGTGGGGCGCGCGCTGCGCTGGTGATGCATACAACTCCAGACTTCCGGCCGGGTGCGGGGCGCCCCCCTGTGCTGGAGGGCTTCCACCTGACCTCCTACGGCCAAAAGATACAGATGCGGAGGTTCCTCCGCGAGGCTTCTAGCCGCCCTCTGCGGGGAGCTCCGGCCCTGGGACACGCCCTGGAGTGGATGCTGGAGAAGGTGCTCCTGGCAGCCCCTCTGCCCCGGCCGGTGCGGGTCCTCTTCGCCATCGTTGCCAGTGAGACCAGCAGCTGGGACAAGGAGAAGCTGAGGGCTCTGTCTCTGGAGGCCAAGTGCAAGGGCATCACTCTGTTTGTGCTGGCCTTGGGCCCGGGTGTGGGTACCCAGGAGCTGGCCGAGCTGGAGGGTGTGGCCAGCCTCCCCACTGAGCAGCACCTGCTGCATCTGGAGGGAATCTCAGGCCAGGAAGTAGCCTATGCCCAGGGATTCACACGGGCCTTCCTGAACCTTCTAAAAAGTAAGCACCAGGGATGCCCCGGGTGGGGTGGGGAGAGGAACTTACTAGAGCCTGGTATTTGCATGAGTAGGTAGGTGCCTGGTGCACCTTCACCCTTGCTGAGTGTGTCCCCTGGGGAGTCCCCAGAGAGCACCCCCCACCCCCTTTCCTGAAATCCCCTGAGCTATCATTGCCCTGACACTGTGCCAAGCCTAGTGCTGGTTTCTTACCTGGACCTTCTTGTTTGGTGGCTGGGAGGTCTCAGGTTTCTACTTAACCTCTTGATTTTCCCTTTTACCAAAATGAGAATTACAGTCTCTTCCTTATCTGTGAAACCTGCATTCAAATGTACGTGTGGACGGACTTTGAAAGCACCAGTGTTGTACAAATATAAGGAATAGTTATTGTTATTCCTATATCCAGGACTATGGATTACTAAATCCAGTACCATATAACAGTGCTTCTCAAATTTTAATGTGCACATATATCTTTCAAGGATCTTGTTAAAATGTGGATTCTGATTCCTTATCTGTAGAAGGTGGAGGAGAGAATTCTTTTTTTTTATTATTATTATATTTTTTTATTATATTATGTTAGTCACCATACAGTACATCCCTGGTTTTTGATGTAAAGTTTGATGATTCATTAGTTGTGTATAACACCCAGTGCACCATGCAATACGTGCCCTCCTTACTACCCATCACTGGTCTATCCCATTCCGCCACCCCCCTCCCCTCTGAAGCCCTCAGTTTGTTTCTCAGAGTCCATAGTTTCTCATGCTTCATTCCCCTTTCTGATTACCCCCCCTTTCTTTATCCCTCTCTGGAGGAGAGAATTCTAATAGATAGCTGGTGGCTTAGTGACTCTGAGGGAGAAGCAGTCTTGGGGAATCACTTTTCTAGTCCGTTTCAATTTCATTTTACTTAATTTTTAAAGTATTGTGTTAGGTCTAATCTTATGTTTTGGCATACACTTTTATGTTCTGATTTTATTTTATTTATGTGATAGGATGACTTTTGTGTTTTTATTTTGTTTGGTTTTTATTTTATTTTCTTTGCTTTTATTTTGGTGTTTGTTTTATGCCTTATTTGAATTTATATTTTTTCATTTTATATCAGTGGATTTTTTTTGGTCTTTATGTTTTATTTGATTTTATTTTTATTTTTTTGTTTTTTATTTTATATTTGATTTTATTTTATGCTTTTTTGTCTTTTAAATTTTATGCCTTAATGGATAATATTTTGTTTTTATGCTTTTATTTTTAAGTTTTACATTATTTTATGCTTGGTTTGACTTGATTTAATTTTTTATTTTATTTTTAGGTGGAATAAACCAGTACCCATCCCCCGAGCTCATTGAGAAATGTGGGGGTCCAAACCGAGGGGACACTTTGCTGCAACAATTTAGGCCTATCAGGAGGTAGGTTGAAGGCAGAGCTGAGGTTGTCTCACAGCTCTGTTCCCTGCAGGAGACTGTCTCCCTAAAGAAAGGTCACAGGTGATCCCAGGTCCTTGACCTGACCCAAACCACTGGGGCTAGGATGCTCCTGTTTGACAACTCTGATATTATTATTATTTTTTAATTAATTTTATTTTATTATATTATGTTAATCACCATACAGTACATCCCCTGATTCTGATGTA
>NC_048223.1:17498323-17507256 GCF_002007445.2 Ailuropoda melanoleuca | reverse complement strand
TACTATTACTGTGTTCTTATCTATATGTCTCTTTATTTTGGTTAAGAGTTGGCTTGTGTATCTTGCTGCTAACTCTGATATTATTTTTTAATGTTAAGAGTAATATAGGGCCAGTATAACAAATTTAAAGGGCACATCAGTATATAAAAGCAATGAAATAACAATTTCCCATTCTACTACATCCCCCCAGCCTTTAATCCCACGTCCCACAGGCAAAATAAATAATGCTAACCATATTATTCTGATGTCTGTGCAAACGTCTCTGCAAACCTAAGAAACTAGCCAGTTTGACACCAGAATCATCAGGAAATGCACTAACCTGAAGTTTATTGAGCCCACCGTTATCAGTTGGGGACTGAACTTCCCACTTCTTGTGGTTCAGTTTTGCAATTTGAGATGGAATTGTCTCTATGCAGGTTGCCCAAGCGCCAGTTTGGCCCACCTGGCTTTGCGGATGAGCTGGAAGCACTTGAAGGGACAGACGTTTTGCTAGAGGAGAAGAGAAAAGCCACAATGAAATCTGTAACTCGGCAAGAAACCCTTGAAAATTATGAAAAGAATGGATATGGTGCTGGGGGAAATGGACAAGAAAGGGCTGCCATACGAAAACAAACCGGGAAAGAAAGAAATTCAGGCACTGCCTATGGTAAAAATCAAACTATTTCTTGTTCCTTAGATTGTCTTCATTAAAAAAATAAAATTCCTGTGCACTGTGTTAGCATGTGAATTTTGGCTTTTTAGGCACTTTCCTTTCAAATGCACAAATTCATGTACATAACTAAAGACGTTAATTTAAGAAAACATACAAAGGCTGACTTTCATCTGACTATAAAACTGGAAGTGAACAGCAGTTATTTCAGGGAGTATTATTATGGAGACAAACCCTGTGAAGGGTTTACTTCATTGCCCAGAAGCAATGATCTATCGCAGAAGTGGCGAAAATACTCCTGACCTTGAAGGAAAGTAGAAGTTTCCTTCATCTCTGTACAAGTGGCTACATATAAAGTGACCAAGTTTAAGGAATATTCTGGATCCATCTAAAACAACCGTAGCATCAATTTTGATTATGGCAGGTAGTAATGCAAATGCCGTATTACCTCTTACATGGAATGAGCAAATTAAGCAAAACTAGTAAACACGTCAGAAAGAGATATGGGGGGGGTTTGACCCTGAAGTTTTGAAAAGGCAGGGAAAAGATAGCTGAAAGAGGTATCTAGTGAGTGGTAGGGGTCAGTCCTGCTTAGATTAAATGAGAGATGATTGCCCAGAAGTTTTGAATGTGCCTACGTCATTCTCCAGGGGCTCAGTGTTCTGTGAAGCGGGGATTATGTGAATACCTACCTCATAAGATTATTTTAAGAATAAAACTGGATAATTTGTGTGTTTGCCACATAGAAGGATATGATACAAGTTAGCTGTTAAAATGCCAATGATATGTCCCACCTCTTAGATTCCAAAGCAAACACATGTCCAAAGGGAAATAACAAAACCAGACAGACCCAGGAATTGACGCTTCTGGCATGGACGGCTGAACGTTAAGCATAGAAGATCTTGTCAGGTCTTGTATTTCCACTGTACAATATCCTTAGGTAATCTTACCAAGGCAGTGATTTTCAGTCTTGGCTGTAAATTAGAATTGCCTGAGAATCTAAAAATTCAATGCTTCGACCTCACCCCAGACCCATTCAGTCAGAATCTCTGTGTGTGGAACTTACCCAGTGAGTCCACTGAGCAACCAAGTGTGAGAACTGCTGCTCTAAGGCACGCTCTCCCACAAATTCAAGGTGATGGAGGAGAGCTTACTGGTTATCTCATCCAGTTCTATTCACAGCCAAACACGGAAACCACAAGTTCCCCCCAACTTTCCACAGTGTGTAACTTGGCTCTGGCCCATTCCTCTTTGGTTGCATTCCAAGGGCACTCCAAACTTTGCCACCTCCTCAAGCTCCTTCCCCCATGTCTCTTTCTCTAGCAGATGCCCTTATTATTTATTTTATTTTATTTATTTTATGTTATTTTACTTTACTATTTTATATTATATTATTTTATTTTACTATTTTATTTTATTTTATTATTTTTTGCTTTCAAAAGAAATAAAGGTGGCCGGTTGTAACCTCTTGCGACCTCCGAGATGGCCAGCTGCACACCTTCACCTCCAGTCCTCTCCTCAGGGAAAGGAGCCAGGCCTCGTCTTCAAGTGTGTTGCCAACTGTCAAGAAAGACCAAAGGGCTCTTCCAGACCTGACTTGAGCTCCTTGGGACTTTAACCACTACCTTCCTCTTCAAACCCCCTCCTCTCTGGGCTTCAGAAACAGTGTTCTTATCTTGGTCTTCCACTTCTGACTGGCCCATTCTCGTGGGCTCCTCTTTCCAGGTCCATTCTCACAGGGGGATCCGGGTTTTATGGAATCTGATGTTGATACGATGCCTACGTATAAGCCTCTCTTTAAGAAAAAGAAAACAAAGATATTAAAATTAAGGACAAAGTGAGTATTTCCTTAGAAGAGGCTTATGCAAGGAAGGGGTGCAGAAGCTTGGGCTTCGTTAATTTCAGGGCGAACCGCCATGATTTCCCCCAGGGCCTGCGGTCAGCCCCCTGGGTGCTCTGCGCACACACACTGGAGCAAGCTTTCCTGCCAGGATTTCGGCTCCCCCCTTGGACTGATGACTCCAAATCCATATCTTCCACCCTCACTCTCTCGAGCTGCAGATGAATGTATTCACCTACCCTCCAGATTGCGCCGGGGCACACGCCCTCAGTCATCTCAAACGAACTCAGTTAAATGAGCTCCACTCGTCTTTACCACGCTGGTCATTCTCTCCTCACCTCCCCCTTCCAGCTGGTGACTAGACGTTGGTGTGACTTCCTCCCTCAGGTCCATCCCCCTTTCCCACATCTTTTTTCCAACACCTTGGCTTTCACTTCAAGGGTAACTCCGGAGCTCTCTGTCTGATCTCATTTCTTCCAATGCGTCCTGTTTCCAATTCCTGTCTGAGCACCAAATTAATTTTTCTAGTTTGCCTTCCCATGTGGCCATGTCATTTCTCTTCTTCTGTAGTTCCCCGTTGTTTAGAAGACAGTGTCCCCGTGCCTGGGTAAGGCACTCAGGCCTCTGCAGTTGGACCCCTGCTGTGGTCTTCTGGGGCCTCACTGGCCTCCACTCCCTTGCAGATACCTTTTGCACTATTTGCCCCTTTTGCCTCATTATTTATTCCCTGTTGCCATGGAGGTGCTCGCCCTCACCTGCCCATCGGCATCCTCTCCACGGTGCCTGCCTGGACTACCTCTACTCACCTTTCACTACTCAAGTTTCACCTCTACTTAGAGCCCATTCTGACCCCAGGGAGTGTTAAATTTTCATGGCTTCCTTTGTGCCCCTGTATCTTCAGCCACATTCTGCCGTAACACTTGCAAACTTTTATTGTACTTACTTGTGAAGAATTAAGTGAGTGTCCTTTCTTTTTACAGAACCAGGATGATCTTGGTATATTTTCAATTCCAGTGTTTATAAAGAATACCTCAGAGATAAAGCATCAGGATTTACTCACCTATAGCTGCGCTGGCCACACACTAGCCACATTGGCTATTTAAATTTAAATAATTTGAAATTAAATAAAACAAAAAATCAGTTTCTTTAGTTGCAATAGCCACATTTCAAATGCTTAGTAGACACTGGGCATTTATTTTTTATTTTTTTTAAAGACTTAAAAAAACCCCTTAAATTCAATTTAATTAATGTATAGTGTATTATTAGTTTCAGAGGTAGAATTTAGTGATTCATCAGTGCATAGAGCACCCAGTGCTCATTCCATCAAGTGACCTCCTAAATGCCTGTCGCCTAATTACCCCATCACCCTACCTACCTCCCCTCCCCTCCAGCAACCCTCAGTTTGTTTCCTATAGTTAAGAGTCTCTTATGGTTTTTCTCCCTCTCTGTTTCATCTTATTTTTCCTTCTCTTCCCCTATGTTCGTCTGTTTTTTTCTTAAATTCCACATATGAGTAAAATCATATAATATTTGTCTTTCTCTGACTTATTTTGCTTAGCAAAATACTCTNCCTAATTACCCCATCACCCTACCTACCTCCCCTCCCCTCCAGCAACCCTCAGTTTGTTTCCTATAGTTAAGAGTCTCTTATGGTTTTTCTCCCTCTCTGTTTCATCTTATTTTTCCTTCTCTTCCCCATGTTCATCTGTTTTTTTTTCTTAAATTCCACATATGAGTAAAATCATATAATATTTGTCTTTCTCTGACTTATTTTGCTTAGCAAAATACTCTCTAGTTCCATCCACATCATTGTGAATGGCAAGATTTCATTCTTTTTGGTGGCTGAGTAATATTCCATTATAGATTATCTATATATAATCCCATCATATATTCATATATAATAATAGTAATATATACGTAATGTATATATAATGTATATATAATTCCATTATATGTATTCACATATTTTTGTATATANGAATGGCAAGATTTCATTCTTTTTGGTGGCTGAGTAATATTCCATTATAGATTATCTATATATAATCCCATCATATATTCATATATAATAATAGTAATATATACGTAATGTATATATAATGTATATATAATTCATTATATGTATTCATTCATTATGTGTATTCCACATCTTCCTTATCTATTCATCTATCAATGTACATCTGGCTCTTTCCATAGTTTGGCTGTTGTGGACATTGCTGCTATAAACATTGGGGTGCATGTGCCCCTTTGAATGTTTGTATTCTTTGGATAAATACCTAAAAGTGCAATTGCTGGATTGTAGGGTAGATCTATTTTTAACTTTTTGAGGAACCTCCATACTGTTTTCCAGAGTGGCTGCACCAGCTTGCATTCCCACCAACAGTGCAAGAAGGTTCCCCTTTCTCCGCATCCTCTCCAACATCTGTTGTTTCTGGTGTTGTTAATTTTAACCATTCTGATAGGTGTGAGGTGCTATCTCATTGTGATTTTGATTTGCGCTTCCCTGGTGATGAGTGACGTTGAGCATCTTTTCATGTGTCTGTTGGTCATCTGTATATCTTCTTTGGAGAAATGTCTATTCATGTCTTCTGTTCATTTTTTAACTGGATTATTATTATTTTTTGGGTGTTGAGTTTGATAAGTCCTTTATAGGTTTGAACACTAACCCTTTATTAGATATGTCATTTTCAAATATCTTTTCCCATTCCGTAGGTTGCCTTTTAGGCTTGCTGATTGTTTCCTTCACTGGGCAGAAGGTTTTTTATTTTGATGAAGTCCCAGTAGTTTATTTCTGCTTTGTGAATGATCTATTTAAACAAGTCCTTGGCTGTCAGTTTAAATTAGTTTGTAATGGTAGAGGGTGGCCAGCTGATTGCTGAGCCCCAAATCTACTCATTGAATCTACAGAATACAGCCAAAAGCTTACCTTTGGAGTATTTTCCTATTGACTCTGACAAGTTTTGGAGAAGCATTTTTTCTGGTTTCTTCTCCTGGGCAATTTCCATGACCAACTCTTTAACTCACTAAGAATGTATCTCATTCCCTTGGGCCCAGCACATCTGGTCATTCCTTCAAGAAAACTGGTTTGAGCTGATTATACCAATAGGAGATGTCTTCCAAGGAACAGAAAATGAATTTTTGCCTCTCGCTTTCTGAAGACATTATCATCTTTATTTGGTGGGGCTTAGAAGGCCCAGGGGAAACTATCTGGAGGATAACATTATTCTATGCTTCATGGCTCTAACCTGGAACAAGCATATTTTTCTGTGACATCAAGTGTACCCAAGGAAATGTGTTCTCCTTGGAAGGCAGAAGTTCCATACATGGGGGAATTAACATCTGATATAAAATTCAGGGCATCTCAGATCTTGCTCTGTTGTAACTTGTTAATTATAAATATTGTTTTTCATTTTTCAGGAACAACATGTTTTTCTTATAATAGATAAATCTTGGGGCGCCTGGGTGGCACAGTGGTTAAGCGTCTGCCTTCGGCTCAGGGCGTGATCCTGGCGTTATGGGATCGAGCCCCACATCAGGCTCTTCTGCTGTGAGCCTGCTTCTTCCTCTCCCACTCCCCCTGCTTGTGTTCCCTCTCTCGCTGGCTGCCTCTATCTCTGTTGAATAAATAAATAAAATCTTTTAAAGAAAATAGATAAATCTTAACTTCTTGGGCAAGTGTCAGTGTATACTACCTATTAAATAAGCTGGATTTTTTGCTAGGTTGTTAGAAGACTGGATGGGTTTGGGATTAGGCAAGGGATTGATATGGTTTGAAAAAGAGGGAAATGAGCATAATAGGCAAGTGAGGAGTTCTTGGTACTAGAAAACTTCATTCATGCATCCATTCACTCATTTACACATTATCTAGTGTATCTTCCATATTGTGGGTACCGTGCAAAATAATAGCCGTAACTGTATTGCACTTTTCATGTATGTTCTGTGCCACCTTATGACAAACTTGTGATGTGGGTTTTTTCACTGCTTTTATGGTTGAGGAAATCGAGGCTCAGAGAGGATAAGTTTGGGATAAACTCAGGCTCACACAGCCAGTTGGTGGTGAGGCTGGGATTCATTCCCGGTCGGTGCGTCCAAACCATCATTCCTTTGCTGTCACGCTCATGCAGGAAATTCAGCTCTCCCTGCATTTGTTTTGCTGTAGGTCCTTGTTCCATGGATCCCATGGCAGGGGAGTGCCAGGATTACACCCTGAAATGGTACTATGACAAGGAGAAGCAGGCCTGCCGACAGTTCTGGTATGGCAGCTGCGGGGGCAACGCGAACCGGTTTGAAACCAAGGAAGAGTGTGAGGCTCAGTGTGTCCGAACACGCCTGTAGGGCAGAACCTCATTACGGCTGCTTCTGTTTTCATAGCCGATGAAAACGATTTGTACCTTTCCTGAGACAGTGCCGTACAGCTCATCAATTATGTAGCTCACTCTACGTCTCATAGGTCGGATTCCTAACCCCCTGAATTTTTTCCTCCCAGCAAGGACTTGGGCCAGATGATTTGTGACTTGAGAAGGACGGCATTCTAGTAGCTAAAAGAGTAAATGAAACTTTGCTGCAGGTTTTTAAAGGACTTAGAACTGAATGAAAAAGAAACAACTTGAACTATAATGTTACTTAAAATTTTTTTTTCGGCTCTGGAGCCAAAGAAAACTCAATGTAAGCGGTGAGTGAAACTTAATTCGGAAATGAGTTGAAACTTGAATTTTTGTTTATCACTAGAGAATATGGAAGTCTTAGTCAAAGCGGGGGTCTGGAAATTTTTAATGTGATATTTAATCCTTGCCACTCAGCATAAAAATAAAGGTATTTTGGTTAAACCACTTGATGTGAAACCGTGTGTGATGCCTGCTTACTGCGTTATATTCTGTGTTATATTTTGTGACACAGCAGTTGATGGAGAGGAAGCAGTGAGTTTGCCGTAGGACCGATCCTTTGTCATCGATTACAATGACTCTTGTCTTTTGAATCGTGGTGACTCAACAATTCAAGCTGTTGTCGTCAATGCACATATGACATGAAGGGTTTAGGTTCACCCTGGATGAAAATTTTTTCCATATAGGTAGTGAGGAAACTGNCATCGATTACAATGACTCTTGTCTTTTGAATCGTGGTGACTCAACAATTCAAGCTGTTGTCGTCAATGCACACATGACATGAAGGGTCTAGGTTCACCCTGGATGAAAATTTTTTCCATATAGGTAGTGAGGAAACTGATTTTGTGAGACCTTCCTCTGGCTTCATGGCTGTATTCCCCAGGCCTCTAACTTGGGCCCAGCCTCAGGGCAGACGTGGGCATTGCGTGGACTTCTAGAGCTGCTGGATATTGAGGGTGCCTGGTGTGGGGCCGCAGAGGGATCGTGTATTAATCAGCTTGGGCTGCTACAGCAAAATACCACAGGCTGGGTGGCTTAAACATCAGAAACTTATTTCTCACGGTTCTGGAAGTCTTAGACTGAAGTCTAAGATAAAGGTTTGGCCAATTGGGTTCCTGGTGAGAGCTTCCTTCCTGGGTTGAAGACAGCTGCCTTCTTGCTCTGCCCTCAAATAGGCTTTCCTCTATGGAAAGGGAGAAGGAGGGAGGGAGAGAGAGAGAGAAGGAGAGAAAAAGAAGGAGGAAGGGTTTTCTAATGTCTTTTCTTACAAGGACACCAATTCCATAGGATTAGGACCCTACCCTTATGACGTCATTTAACCTTAAGTACCTCCTTAAGGCTGTATCTCCAAATACAGTCACATTGGGGTTAGGGCTTCAACATATGAATTTTGGGATGACACAAACATTCAGTGCATAACGGATCACAAGCAGCTGGTGGTTGCCCCCAGGGACCCAGAGTGGCACTTGCTCACCTGCAAGTTCCTGGTTCAGTTAACAAAAGCTGTCATTTCTAGAATCCCATTTGTTCCACCTCTCAGCCCAGTGACAAAGGAGATGGGATGGGAACCAGCTTTATATAAAATAATCATAGAAACATTAAAATTTTTATTCTATTTTAATGGCAATTATTTTTATCGGATCACAAAAGGGTAACTATGTGTTCATGGTAGCGAATTTGTAAAACACAGAAATGCACATGGAAGAAATAAAGATCACTTATAATCTTTACTCCCAAAGGTAATCATTTGGTATAATCCAGGAATGCCTGGAATACTATCTTTTTCCCCCCTTCCTTAACATACTACATTGTACCTGCTTTAGGCTAAAGCGTGTTCATGATGGGAATGGAGTGGCACATGCTCCATCTTGCTTGAGAGAGCTGCCCATCGCGCAGGCGTGAGTATGCATGTCTCCCTTTTAGGCCTACCCTCGGCTGCAGTCTGCAGGTAGGGTTGAGCGCATCTATCCTGAGAAGGGTATGTGAGTTGAGCTGTGATCTATTTTCCACTTCTTATTTCCACCCGGTCCTTCCAGCGTCTAGAGGGTGAGAACCCAAAGGCAAA